>NC_137081.1:57808467-57900967 GCF_951640355.1 Cnephaeus nilssonii
AAATTTGTTTATAAAATAATAAAGAACAATTTTAGAAGTTAAATCATGTCTGCATTGAAGCACATTGCTTATTGTTGTTTTTATTGAACATGGAGATTTTCAGATAGTAATGTGGGTCAACCAAACAGGCCAAGGATAGAGCCATAATTAATAATTTTCCCTCTAAGTGGGAAAAAACGAATATTCTTGTTCACTTAGACATTTCTTTTGATGAAATAACATAGTTATTTAGTTTTTAAAACCCTGACTATGATTTATAAAATTTTACTAAGGTGACTATTATGCTATGGTTTAATTACTTTTTTAATTTAAAAATCGAAGACACAAAAAAATATAAATAATAAAAATCAAAGACATGCCTTGACCAGTGTTGCTCAGTGGCTAGAGTGTTAACCCTCACACTGAAGAGTCATGGGTTCAAATCCTAGTCAAGGGCATGTACCTGGATTGCAGGTTCAATCCCTGGCTCTGGTCAGAGTGTGTGGGGGAGGCAAACCATAGAGGTGTCTCTCTCACATCGATCTCTCTCTCTCTCTCGCTCTCTCTCTCTCCCTCATTTTCTCTATCCCTCTCCCTCTCTCCCTCCTTTCCTCGCTTCCACTCTCTAAAAATTAATGTCCTTGGGTGAGGATTAACATTTGATTTCTATAAAGATAACTAAGTTTACATCTTTCCTTGATATGTATAAAAGAAGAATATCTGTTTCTACAAATTAATATCCTAGAGAAATGATTACCCCATTTTCAAGTGATGGAAGATTACTTTATCTAACTCTAAAGATATCTTGGGAGGCTGAGCTCTAGGAAATCTCTTAGGATTTAAGCATTTGATGATTGGCAGGGGGGTCAATTACTAGAGCTGACATCAACCCACTAGTTTAAAACTCATTAATGTACTCAAGAATATGAAAGAGTTAAGTTTGCTGCAAAAGTATACAGGGTAGAAAATATAAATCTAAGAACAAAATTCTGGAGAATTTTTTTATTTAAGGGGCAAGCGGAAAAAGTCAAGCCCTTGAGAAAGCAGACAGAATGCTCAAATACAACGCAGAAGTTTCATTACATAGGAGAAAGGAGGAAAACACTTCAAAGGGGAAATGAATGGCAGCAAGGTCAAGATGCTCTGGAGGGATCGGGAAAGAATGCTGAGGGTTTCAGCTTCATGCCTGCCTCTCCACTTGTCCCCAGCCTTTGAAGCTGCTCCTGGGGCAACTGTAACTCTTGCCTCAAAACTTCACCTATACAAATGAACGTTTTAAAGGAGAGAAAGGGTAAAGCAACAAAATCCAGGCCTGAGATCTACTTAATTAAGAAAGCTTGGATTTTAAACCTAGAAGGATCTTCGGGGTCATCTAGTGCAACCTTCTCATTTTATAGACACCTACAAAAAACGGAAACTACCACCAGATTGTGTGACTTCCTCAGGTACCTAAATCTCGGGACCCTAAAACATACTGAATGCTTGACTAGCCAGCATCTTCACTGACAGCAACCTTAGCTAATTTATTGTGAGAAGGTGAGAACCACAGGAAATGTCACTGAGTGTATGAGAAACAATTCTGAGCCATTCTGTTTTGAGGCCTGTTGTCTGAGTCTGGGTTCTTATTTTCTTTGAAGTGGGCTTATCCTTAGTAAAGACTACTCATAATTAGTATCCAAGCTTTATTTTAATTTGTTTTATTTGTTATATGATTCACAGGTAAAATAAATAGTAAATTATATATATATATATGTATATATATATATTTATATTTATATATATATTTATATATAAATAATTATATAATATTTATATATAATAAATTATATAGAGATATTTATAATTAATATAATTATATATAATTTAGCTTATATACATATAAGCTAAATAGAGAAGAAAGAGCTCAGGGAAAGCTAATTGGTATAGAATGTAAACACATATCAGAACGATCTGATCTGTGAGAGGTGAAAAATGAAGAAAATAGGTAAAAAGAGCATTCTTAGGGACTCCGTTTCTCCTCCTGCTCCAGGCAGGAAAAAATATAGGAAGCTGACTAGTTGAGAAGATCACATGGTCACAGTGTCCCCGGTAGTCAGTCAGCAGGTAGGAGTCTGTGCCCAGGACAGTAGAGAAGCCGTCTGGAGAGAAAGGTTGAGTGGAAGTTGGAAATAGCCTTCATGTAAGTTGGAGGAAGAAGGCAATGTGCAAATGGTCATTCTTATACAATCGATCAAGATGTA
Source organism: Cnephaeus nilssonii (assembly GCF_951640355.1). Lineage (NCBI taxonomy): Eukaryota > Metazoa > Chordata > Mammalia > Chiroptera > Vespertilionidae > Cnephaeus > Cnephaeus nilssonii. The sequence continues at coordinate 57,810,687 of NC_137081.1, forward strand.
ATTAATTTGGAGAACAGCTGTTTTGTGAAAATTAAGGTGATATTATCTGTATGGACTTTGTTGTTTCCCCTCAAAATGTATGTGTTGAAGCTCTAACCATCAGTATAGCTATACCATTATTTAGACATGGGACCTTTAAGAAAGTAAAGTTAATTATGGTCATAAGAGTTTGGTCTGGACCTGATAGAATCAATGCCCTTATAAGAAGAGACACCGCCTGGCTACTGTGGCTCAGTGGTTGAGCATCAACCTATGAACCAGGAGGTTGCATTGGATTCCTAGTCAGGACACATGCCCAGGTTGCGGCATTGATTCCCAATAGGAGGTGTGCAGGAGGCAGCCGATCAATGATTCTCTCTCATTATTGGTGTTTCTATCCCTCTCTCCCTCTGCCTTCCTCTCTCTGAAATCAATCCTATCTAATAAAAGGGTAATATGCAAATTAACCATCACGCCCCAACAAAGGTGGCTATGCCCATAGCCACAAATATGGCGGTGCCCATAGCCACAAAGATGGAAGCGTGGGCCGGAGCCATGGAGCGGCAGAGCGGGCAGGAGGCTTGGCTTCCTTTGTCGCCCTGCGACAAAGGAAGCCAAGCCTCCTCCACACCCAGGCGGGCCGCTGAGGGAGACATGCAGGGAGTGCAGTGGGGAGACATGCGGGGAGTGAGCGAGGTTCCCTGTCTGGGGGTTCCAAATCCGCCATTGGTTCCTTTCACCACTGATTCCCCTCCTCGCAGGTATCCTCCACACAAAAGCCATTCTGTGCAAATATGTCATGTCCTAATGGGTGAATCCTAAACCGAATGAGTGTCACACCTGGGCAACCTAACTCCCGTTAGAAAAAGAACCTGGGAGGAGGGATTTAGGAATCATGAAGTCATCGTGACCTGCTCGGTCTCCTGCTGTCAAACACAGGCAGTCTGAGACCCTCCCAAACACTACCTGAGCTAAACCTGAGAACCAAGATATTTTCAAGGCCCAAAGTTGACAGGGGTAAGGGGCAGGGGAGCAAAGCAAGCAAAAGAGCCAACTCAACCAAAGACGCAGGAGCCTAAGATAACGCAGAGAAGTGTGCTGGCCACCGATGCTCTCCCGCAGACGCAGTGCCCACACCCAGCTGGGGGAGGGGGTGTGTACGTGCAGAATTTAAGGCCACCAGCAGGAGGGAAAGTCGAAGCATGCCTAAGGATTTTTTGTACATGTCCCACAGTCAAGAAGCGGAGTCAGAATCAAGAAGCGAAGTTTTACCTCAGAGCTGGGGTGTTTAAAAGTATCTAAAAATAGCAGTTCCTTCGCTGAGTCCACTGCCACGCTTTCCTGGACTAGAGGCTTTGGAGAGGGTAATTGTGAGGAGAATGCTTCTGACTCTGGATACCCAGTGAAACTGCTGTCATGAGCCTTTGTATGGCTGGCAGGAAAACACAGCAATGAGGGAAGAATAATGTCTCAAAACGAAGAGGTTGGTTTTTTTCTTCTCATCAGCAAAATGTGAATATTACCTAAACCACAGACTTTGTGAGAATTAATTTAAATAAAATTCCAGAAATAGTATAATAGCCAGGCTGAAGTGAATAGGTTGGTTGAGCGTGAGCATGGTCCTGTGCACGGAAAGGTTGCAGGTTCAATTCCAGGTCAGGGAACATCCCTGGCACATACCTGGATTTCAAGTTGGATCCCTGGCCAGGGCTCCTAAGGAGAGCAATTGAAGGGATGTTTCTTACATTGATGTTTTTCTCTCTATATCCCTCTCCCTTCCACTCTCTCTAAAAGTCAATGGAAAATGAATTAATGCCATATCTACAAATGTGTATCATCTAAAAAGAAAAGAAAAAAAGAAGTGGGGGTGGCCCTAACCAGTTTGGCTCAGTGGATAGAGCATCGGCCTGCAGACTGAAGGGTCCCAGGTTCGATTCCAGTCAAGGGCATGTACCTTGGTTGCGGGCACATCCCCAGTTGGGGGTGTGCAGGAGGCAGCTGATTGATGTTTCTCTCTCATCGATGTTTCTAACTCTCTATTCCTCTCCTTTCCTCTCCATGAAAAAAATCAATAAGATATATTTAGAAAAAAAAAAAAAAACAGGGTAAAAGAGGATGAATATGTACTATATAATTTAAAGAGTGTAAAATAATATAACTTTTTAGGGGCATATATGTTATCTATACTAACAAAAGGGTAATATGCTAATTAGACCAGACATCTTTCAGACATCCATCCGGACGTCCTTTTGGACAAAGCCATGGTGGTGGGGGCCGAGGCAGAGGCCATTAGGGGCAACCAGGTCGGCAGGGGAGCAGTTAGGCGTCAATCAGGCTAGCAGGGGAGTGGTTATAGGGTGATCAGGCTGGCAGGCAGGCAAATGGTTGGGAACCAGCAGTCCCAGATTATGAGAGGGATCAGTCCTAAGCTGGCAGTTGGACATCCCCCGAGGGGTCCCAAATTGGAGAGGGTTCAGGTTGGGCTGAGGGACACCCACCCCCCCATGCACGAATTTCCTGCTCCAGGCCTCTAGTCTATAATAATAAAAGTGTAATATACTAATTAAACCAGAAGTCCTTCCAGACAAACCTGGGGCTGCAAGGGAAGCCCAGGTCCCGCGTGCCAGAGGGAAGATGGTGCCGACAGCCAGGGGAAGAAAGGCCTACTCTTGCACAAATTTCGTGCACCAGGCCTCTAGTAAAAACATAAAGAAAAAGAGAAAAGTCACTGAAGAAGTCAAGTGAGAACACAGCAGGAAAGCAGCCATCTGCAACCTAACGGAAAAAGCCCTCACCAGACACCCTGATCAACCCTGCCAACACCTTGATCTTGGACTTCCAGTCTCCAAAGTGTGAGAGAAAAACTTCTATTGTTTAGGCCATTCTGTATGTAGTATTTTATTATGGGCAGCCCAAGCTGACTAACACACTATCTATTAATAGTTGCCTTGTTAGTAATATAGCATAGTGGCTAAGAATGCAGGCACTGAAGTCAGACTATTAAAATCTCTGGAATAACTCAAGGATATATTTAACCTCTCAATCCCTCATTTTTCTCATTTGCAAAGTGAGACAAAAGAAGTACCTATCTCATTGGCTAATGTGAGAATGGATTGAAATAATGTATGTAAAGTGCTTGATACATAAATAACTAAGTACTCAATAAATAGTAATTAAAAATAATAAAGGAACAAGATTATTTCACCTACCATCATTATGAATAAAATAAACCACCAGGAGCTCCAAATTGAATATAATGTCACTTTAAATTTTTTCTAGTTTATATCTCATTTAGATGAAAAATATCTAAATTTTTAAAATAATTTCTAAGTGATATTATAGAAAGCTTAGAAATTGAAAGATCTACAGGTACTGAATTTGAATACTTTCATAATACCAGAGTGTCATGGAGCAGCTTGGTGTTTTTTCCTGCACTTACTTCAATGAACTCTAACAGAGTCAGACCTTGAGACAGGTCTTGTGACATTATCAGACCACACAGAAACCCTTAAATCTGATCTTGTTCTCACTAGTAAAAGCTGTAATTTGGACATTTCCCCACCTCTTTCATGTAATCCTATATAATCCTATATAATAAAGAGCTAATATGCAAATGGTCATCAAGCCCTCTCGCCCTTGTGCCAGAACTGCTCAGACACTCAACACTGGGGAGAGAGGAATGGGGACCAGCCAGGCTGTGGCCCGGGAGAGGGACAAGGCGCCCGCCACACGGTCCCAGGCACCAGCGGCTTCGCCTGCGCCTGTGGCCTGGCCCAGGAGAGGGACAAGTTGCACAACCCACAGTCCCAGGTGCCAGCAGCTAGGGCTGCAGCCCGAGAGAGGGACAAGCTGCCCGCCCCGTGGCCCCAGGAGCCTGCGGCTGCAGCCTTGGCAAAGCTGCCCTCCCACGGTCCCCTGTGGCTGCGGCTGGCCCGAGCGAAGTCAGCCCAAGTCCTAGGTGCCTGCGACCGGCCAGAGGAGGGAATCCTGGGTCCCAGGTTCAGGGCAAGGCAGAGGCTGTTAGGGGTGATTAAGCCAGCAGGGGAGCAGTTAGAGGCTACCAGGCAGGCAAGCAGAGGAGTTAGGGGCAGGCAGGCAGGTGAGTGGTTAGGAGCCAGCAGTCCCAGATTGGAGAGGATGCAGGCCAGGCTGAGGAACCCTCCCATACCCGTGCATGAATTTTGTTCACCAGGCCTCTAGTTCTTTGATAAATAGCTATGACTCAGGACTTGTGGTCATTTAAAAATACATTTCATCTTTAGTGAATTTCTTATTCTAATCTTCAGATTAAAAAAAATGTAAATCTGGCTGCTTTTGCAGAGTTATCCTGTTTTCCTGAAATTGTCACAAATGAAGTGCATGTTAAAAGGCATGACTTCATATGAACATTCTTTCCACATACCTTAGTGGGAGGAGGCTTTACAATGAAGTTAATGAAGATTTAGCACTGCTCACATGAGCCACTTCCAAGGATCTGACAGAGGCCCTAGGAGTTCTGTACTTATAATTCTGTATGATATTTCTTAAGAGATCCTTCCAAATTATATTCAGTTCCCAAAACCAGGATCAAGCCTAACTGTTGCTGTATCCTGTGAGCTTTCTAAACATTTAATATTTAAAGTAACATTGAAATTTTAAAAGCAATCCCAGTTTAAAATAAATCAAGCTATGGGAGAATATTCTGTAACAAAATACTTCTGTATACAGCTCTCAGCCACCAAATTGAACCAAAACAGATATTTCTTTACATAATGACAGGTTCCAACTTTTGGTTTAGGACACCTTTTGTCAAATGCAATTTTATAAAGTAGAAATTTTTTAGCTAAGGAAAGTAAAAAAGAGTTTATTCACTTTTCACCTCTTCAGCTCCAACCATGGAAGCACCTCTAGAGATCAGGATGGCTTCTCTCCTCACAGCACAATTTGAAAACCACTGATTTAGACAGTAATACACCATGGAAGTATAGTTGGAGACAGAGAATAAACGCCTCACATAATTTTTTCAGAGCGTAAGTGCTTTATCACAGAAAAATTTACCAAATAAGACTATAGGATCTTCATCCCCATAGGACCAACAACTATTTTACTGATGAGTGGCATACATTTTTGTCTTGAGTAAGGAGCACTATGCAAGATGAATTTTCAAGGCTCTTTCTTTGCCAGTTGATTCTCTCTCTTAAGATAAGTCAGGAATAACTACTTTCAGAGACATTTACATTCTAACTAGTCAGAAATAAATGTTGACTGCTACAAGGTATTGAAAATATATGGAAGCATAGTTTAAGTTTTATCAGGTGAATGAATATATATATCCTATCTAATAATAGACAAATATGCAAATTGACCATACCTCCGACACACCCACAAGCCACGCCCACCATCCAATCAGAGCGAGTATGCAAATTAACCCAAACCAAGATGGCTACAGCCACAGAGAGCAAGGTTTCCTAGGTAACAGAGGAAGCCAATCTTTCCGCCTGCCCTTGCCAGGCCTAAGCCTCCACTCAAGCTACAAAGTTTCAATTACAGAAGGTAAACAAATTCAAACAAATGGCGGCAGAATGGAGCTTGAGAGAGCAGGCCAGGGTTGCCGCCGGCAACAGAGGAAGCAAAGCTTTCCGCACACCCTGGCCGGGCCCACCCGCTTAAGGCAACAAAGTTTCAATTATAACCCCAACAAAAATAGCTACCGGCCTCGGAGGGAGCCCTAGGCTTGGCTCCGCTCCAGGCTACAAAGTTTCAATTGTAGAAGAAAAATAAATTCCAGATACCAGGGCCTCTGCTTGGGTTGCCAGGGGGCGTGGCCGGCCTGCAAACCACCACAGGCCCCTCACTCAGGCCGCCCCACACCCCAAGGGAACCCCCACCTGATCCGGGACGCCCTTCAGGGCAAACCAACCAGGCCTCTATCCTATCTAATAAAAGAGTAATGTGCGCATTGATCATCACTGCAACACACAATATAGCTGCCCCCATGTGGTCAAAGATCCTGCCCCCATGTGGACACAAGATGGCCACCACAAGATGGCCAGCAGGGGAGGGCAGTTGGAGGTGATCAACCCTGCAGGAGAGGGCAGTTAGGGGTGACCAGGCCAGCAGAGGAGGGAAGTTGGGGGCAAACAGGCTGGCAGCAGAGTGGTTAGGGGGTGATCAGGCTGGCAGGCAGAAGTGGTTAGGGGCAATCAGGAAGGCAGGCAGGCAAGCAGTTGGGAGCCAGCAGTCCTGGATTGTGAGAGGGATCCCATATTGGAGAGGGTACAGGCTGGGCTGAGGGACAACCCCACTCCATGCACGAATTTCGTGCACCGGGCCTCTAGTATATATATATATATACATATATATACATATATATATATATATATATATATATATATATATATATATATATATATATATATATATAATAAAAGCCTAAGTGACCATTATGGTGGAACAACCAGCACAACTGGTCGCTATTATGCACACTGACCACCGGGAGCAGATGCTCAATGCAGGAGCTTCCCCCCTGGTCAGAAGCTGGGCTCACAGCTGGTGAGTGCAGCAGCAGTAGCGGGAGCCTCTCCCGCCTCCACGGCAGCACTAAGGAGCAGCAAGCCGAGTGGTAAGAAGCAAGCAGGCGGGCAGTATTCTGTAACAAATTACTTCTGTATACAGCTCTCAGGAGTGAGGGATCCTGGATTGTGAAAGGGATGTCCGGCAGGCGGACATCCCCCGAGGGGTCCTGAACTGTGAAGAGGGCACAAGCCAGGCTGAGGGACCCATCTCCTAGTGCACGAATTTTGTGCACCAGGCCTCTAGTATCCTATATAATAAAACCCGACTGCAAATCAACTGAACAGCAGAACGACCAGTGAAATGACCGGTCTCTATGATGTGCACTGACAACCAGGGGGCCCCTGGTGGTCAGTGCACTCCCACAAGGGGAGCACTGTTCAGCCAGAAGCCAGGCTTACAGCTGGTGAGCACAGTGGCAGTGGCAGGAGCCTCTCCCACCTCCATGGCAGTGCTAAGGAACAGCGAGCCGAGCAGTAAGGAGCAGCAAGCAGGTGGGTGGTAAGGAGCGAGGGATCCCGGACTGTGAGAGGGATGTCTGCCTACCAGCTTAGGGGGGCCTAAGCTTGAAGGCAGACATCCCCCAAGGGGTCCTAGACTGCAAGAGGGTACAGACCATGCTGAAGGACTCCCCCCCACACCAGTGCACAAATTTCGTGCACCGGGCCTCTAGTATGTATGTGTGTGTGTGTGTCTATATATATATATATATATATATATATATATATATCTCCTTGAAAACTGATTTCTTTATAAAGGCCTTGAATCTGAGTATAACACACTCAAGAAAATACCCTCCATGACCCACATATCACTGTCTTTGTTCTAAATACACTGTAAATTTTGTAAGCATTTCCTGATCCAACTGAGTAAGATTTCAAAGGAATCGTCTTGAAACCAGATCTTCTAAATATTCAATGGACTTGATTTTCTTTAGGAAACATGCCACATTATTCACATTGCTCTCTTTTTTATATATGGAATGCAAACCATCAATTCTTTAATTATGTCATTTTTAAGGTGTTCAATTCTTAGTCTTTAATCATTACTCCATTCATTCAGTGAAAATGCATTTAGTGTCTATCTGCCAGATTCTGTATGAGAAACCAGGAATACAAAGAGAAATAAGCTTAGAACTTGTCCTTGAAAGCACTAGGTCCCTAAGAAGAAAGGTCAATGACCAAAGAACGAAGGTCAATGACCATGCTTGTTGATTCATCTCTGGAATCTTCAAGCCTAGCTAGGTATTTAATAGATTTCTTCTATTGCCATAGAATCATCATTTAAGCAAGATGCATGAATACTGCATTTTGGTGGAAACTTTTTATTCCCATAAATGTCCAGAAATAGATTCTATCATTAATTTTCTAATCATTTGCTTATTTTACATGTGTGTTATTAAATTAATACCTAGGGTAATTTACTTCCTCCCTACAGATTAAATTTCTATCACTAAATACATATGCCTCTAAATCATGAGCTTACTTAAAAATGGCACATCCTTATTCCATACTCGTCATATTCATGTCTAGAGAACCAAAATTCTACAGCTGCTTAGGAAAGGCTGATTGTATTATCAATTAATATTTGTAGCTTCAGCCAAGAAATCAGTGATTTAGTCAAATGTCTTCTAAACAAGAATGAAAACTAATTTATTTGGGGGATTCTGCTTGTGCTGTTATGAATTAATCCAAATAGCATTGGGGCCTCATATCCTGAGCTTCTGTTCTCATTGGCTTCCTTTCTTCCCCATCCACATTACCAACCCTGACTCAAGCTCCAAAAAGAATTCCATCTGGTAATCAGAGCCTTTAATCCTTTAGCACCTCACACTTACCTTTTCTTTTTCATTTAAAACATTCTCGAGTTCAATGACATTTTTAGCAAGCAGAACCTGGAGTTAGTTCTTACTAGCTTCTATGCTAGCCTAGAAGGAAAGGAAATAGTAGAAGAGCCTTATTCATCTGTTTGGAAAACACCTGGTCTGGGGAGAATACCACTTTCTATTTATTTTACTCAGTGGCCCCCCCACTCCTACTTTCATCAACCTACACTTCATATACTTTGTGATATACCCTAGTGCAGCCTGTCATGGTTACCAGTGACTATTATTATTAAATATACAGAATCATTTTACCAGATGATAAAAGAAGCTGCAGTGTCTAAAAATTTCATATATCTGACGTGTTGTATAAACAGCCTAAATCCCTATACATTTTATAACTTCAGCAGTCTAAAGGTTAAAGCCTGTCAGTTGAATTTCACGAATTCCAGGAAGAAATGAGGAAGTAGCACCAACTCTTCATTGTATACCAGTGATCAAACATCTCCTCATTACACTTCAATATTGTTGCCTCTAAAGGTCACCATTGCTGAACATAATCACACAAAATCAAAACTGCAAACTTTATATATCATGGAGGTAGTAAATAGCTTGGAGGTTTATTTTCTGGTGCCTGAACAACATTCTGAACCCATTTATAAATTCTTGGGAATGGCGGCATGAGCCAAACATATTTGCAATGCCTAACAATAGCTTCAATTAAATCAATTTCCTGTTAAAAAAATGTTTTAGTCTTTTTAGGTGAAAAACACAACTCTTCTACCCATAATATAGTAGAAGTCCTTTTAATTGGTATGTTTTAAATGGATTTTTTCTTTCTTATCTTACTGTAAAAGTAAGCTTGATAGTTATTTGTCAATCACCTTCAGGATGGGATATTTCAAAGTTGAAAAAGAGAAGTCGTGAAGTTCATTTAATAAAGCATTATTATGCCCAATAAATTGCATATGTTCCTTACTTCCTCTATTCATTAAATTTGCTGTGGTTATTTAAACAGTATGCCACCTTGTAAGATCCCTCGCCTCATCTAAGCCACCATCAGCTCATGCCTGGATTACTCTACCACCCCATCTGCCTCCACTCTTACTCCCCTGCATTCCTTCTCTGTTCAATAAAACATTAATTAACATTATCTTTTGAACATATAGTTCATATGACTTCATTTCCAAGGAAGGGAACCCTCCAGTGGCTTCGCTTATACTTAAAATTTACAATTCTCACCATGGTCTACAACAGGCGTCCTCAAACTACGGCCCACAGGCCACATGCAGGTGTTTTTGTAGTTTTGTTTTTTTACTTCAAAATAAGATATGTGCAGTGTGCATAGGAATTTGTTCATAGTTTTTTTTTTTAAACTATAGTCCGGCCCTCCATCGGTCTGAGGGACAGTGAACTGGCCCCTGTTTAAAAAGTTTGAGGACCCCTGGTCTACAAGGCCCTGAGGAAATCAACCCCTCCTTATCATTCTGATCTCAACTCCTATCATTCTTTTTTCCTTGCTCAACTCCAGCAACACTGAAGTAACTCACTTTTGTTGAACATGCCTAGAAACTTGTACTTTTCTTACCGCCTGTGCATGTGAGCATCTTGTCCCCTAATCTTGATATGGCCATTTCTTTCTTTTCCTTCCTGTCTCTTCTGGAATGCTTTCTCAGGAAAACTGTTTTACTCACCCAAGCTGATTACCTCCCCTCCTGCAGATTTTCTCTATCCCATGCCCTTACATTATTTCTATCATAGAACTTACAATCTGAATTTACAAAAATCTTATTCAGATGATTTACTGGTTTGTTTTCTATCTCTGCTTTCACTAGTGAACAAATTACACTGGAAGTAGGCACTTAGTCTATCTTACTCCATAAAGGCATGTAGTAGAAACTCTTGTTGAGTTTCTACTACATATATACAGTATACATATATGTATATGTGCATATAAATGTGTGTGTGTGTGTATATATATATATATATATATAAAATCCTAGAACTTTTTCCTTGTTAGAAAATTTTTATGTCTTTAAAACAAGTTTACAGTCTTAATTCAGAAAAAAATAACAGTTTGATATGCATAGATGCTGCATGAGTGTAAAGTATACAGCTATATGTTATACTATCTTATATAATAAAAGCCTAATATGCCAATTGTCCCCTCAGGCAGTCATTCCACCGGGAGTTCAACCTGGAGTTTGACTGGGAGTTCCACCGCTTGCTATGACATGCGCTGACCATGAGGGGGTGGCGCAGAGCATGGCAGGCATCACAGGACGCTGGCAGCAGGCAGCAGTGGAGGTGCTGCCAGCCCGATGGGCCCCAACGAGAGCAGGACCGCAGCGGGATAGTGGAGCAGGTGAGCGGCCAGCACCAGGTCAAGGCTGGTGCGAGCGGGGCCTAAATCGCCCAGCCGATTGCCCCGCAGATGGTCCCGCAGATGGTGACCAGTGGCGACCCAGCCTTCCAACCCTCCTCTCATCTGGCAGCCATCAGTTTGTTTTCTATATGTATGAAGGTTTTTTGTTTTGTTTATTTTGTTTTTTTAAGATTCAACATATAAATGAAATCATTTGTCTTTCTTTGTCTGACTTATTTCACTTAGCATAATAGCCTTTCAGTTCATCCATCCATGTTGTCACAGTGGTATAGTAATATTCCATTGTATATATGTACCACTCTTCTTTATTCACTCATCTATTTATGACCATTTAGGTTTGCTTCTGTATCTTGGTTATTGTAAATAATGCTGCATTGAACATAGGGGTGCATATATCTTTTCAAATTAGTGTTTTGGATTTATTTGGTTAAATACTCAGAAATGGGATTGCTGGGTTATATGGTAGTTCTATTTTTAATTTTTAAGAAACCTCTATGATATTTTCCATAGTGGCTGCACTAATTTGCAATTTCACCAACAATGCACAAGGATTCCCTTTTCTCTACATCTTTAGAACATTTGTTTGTTGATTTATTGATGATAGCCTGTCTGACAAGTGTGAGGTGTTGACTTGTGGTGATTTTAATTTGCATTTCTCAGATGATTAGTTAAGATGATGTTGAGCAACTTTTTATGTCTATCGGCCTTCTGTATGTCTTCTTTGAAGAATGTGTATTCAGGACCTCTGCCCACTTTATAATCCAATTGGTTGTCTTTTTGGTGTTAAGTTTTATGAGTTTTTAAATTTTTTTTTAATATTAACCCCTTGTTGGATATATCATGGGCATATATCTATTACCATTCAGTAAATTGTCTTCTTGTTTTGTGGATGGTTACCGTGGAAAACCTTGGATATCTATATGCAAAGGAATAAATTTGGACCTTTATCTTTCACACTATACAAAAATTAACTCACAATAGATTATACACTTAAATCTATAAAACTTATAAAGAAAGCAGAGGAAAAAAGCTTCAAGACATGGGATTTGGCAATGATTTCTTGGATATGACACCAAAAGCATAGGCAACAAAAGAAAAAATAGACAAATGGGGATACATCAAAATTAAAACTTCTGCACATCAAAAGGAACAATCAACAGAGTGAAAAAGCAACCATTGAAATAAGAGAAAATATTTGCAATTTATATATCTGAAAGGAGGGTTCATATCTAGAATATATAAGGAGTTCCTACAATTCAACAACAAAAACAGAAAATACCCCAAATAACTTGATTTAAAAATGGGCAAAGAACTTGGATAGAAATTTCTCCAAATAAGATACGTAAATGGCCAACAAGCCTATGAAAAGATGTTCAAAATTGCTAATCATAAGAGAAATGCAAATCAAAACTATAATGAGATACCATTTCACACTAATTAGGATGGCCACTATCAAAAGAACAGACAATAACAAGTGTTGATGAGGATGTGGAGAAATTAGAACCCTTGTGCACTGTTGGTGGGAATGTAAAATGGTGCATTCATTATGGAAAACAATATGGCAGTTTTTCAAAAAATTAAAAATAGAATTCCCATATGATCTAGCCATCTTACTTTTGTGTATATATCCAAAAGAATTCAAAGCAAGATCTTGAAAAGACACTCGCATACAGCGTTCATTGCAATATAATTCACAATAGCCAACAAGTATAATTAGCCCAAATATTTGTCGACAGATCAATGAATAAAAAGAATGTGGTACAGTTGATCTTTGAACAACAGGAGGGTTAAGGCACCAACTCCCTGCACAGTAAAAATCTATATATACCTTTGATTTCCCAAAATCTTAGTTATTCCTCAGTATTCACAGGGAGATTACTTCCAAAAACTTCCATAGATACCAAATCCATGAATGCTCAAGTCCCCTATGTAAAATGGCATAGATCAATGCATACAGTCAGCCCTCCAATTAAGCGATTCCCAATCACATATCAAAAACACTACAGGTATTCATTAAAAAAAATCCACATATACATGGGCCCATGCAGTTCAAACTCATGCTGTACAAGGGCCAACTATGCATACATACAATGGAATATTATGAAGCCTTAAACAAGGAGATCTGGTAAAGCTTTTGCCTTTTACTAAAAAGGAGATCTGGTTACATGCTACAACACTCACGAACCTCAAGGACATTGATACTAAGTGAGATAAGCCAGTCACAACAGTATAAATACTGTATGATTCCACTTGCATGAAGTATCTAAAAGTGGTAAATATCATAGAAACAGAAAATAGAAAGTTGGTTGCCAAGGGCTAGGAGGAGAGAAGAGGAGGTATTAGTGTTTAACGTGTATAGAATTTTAATTATACAAGATGAAAGTTCTAGAGATCTCTTCACAATGATGTGAATATAGTGAACACTACTGAATTATACCCTTAAAGATTGTTAAGATGACAGATTTCATGTGTTTTTGTCACAATAAAAATAAATTCAGAATAAAGCTTTCTAGTCTTATTTCCTATAGTTTATAACAGATTTGAAGTAATTGCTTCTGGTTAACTTTCTGCACTGTTCTTGCTGATAAAAATGGAAAGACTGAGAGCCACTAAAAAGAATTTTTGTCAGGGCAAACTAACAAATAAAAAAAATACCAAGAAACAAAAATGAAAATAAAAAGTAAAATTTACTTTTACATTAAATGTTACTTCCCACAGCCATATCCACTGGTTTGTCTGTAAATGTATGTTTGTATGTTATGATGTGTGAACACTTAAGGTCAATGAAATAAATATGAATGACTATATTTTTTAAAAAAACACAGTTTATGAACTGAATTATTCAGATGCATTTTCCATTTCATATAAAACACTTGAATTAATTTATCTTCTTTATGATTGATTCCCAAGTCTCTTCAAAAAAGACTTCTGAAAAATCATATTGGGGGAAATCAACTAATAAAATTTTGTCAACATATGAGAAACAACTGTCAACTCTATATTATAAGATTAGATTGAATTACCACTTAAGAGAAGTATAAAAAAATGTTTTTCTGAGTACAGTCTGGTTTCACTTTTTTTTTTTTACAATATCTGTGTTGTTGTTTAATTCTTTACTGGGTGCAAATCCATACCTGTGTGTGCATATACCATTTCAAAGAACTTTCTTTCCCTTGATTTTTTAAAATATATATTTTATTGATTTCAGAGAGGAAGGGAGAAGGAGAGAGAGATAGAAACACCAATGATGACAGAGAATCATTGATCGGCTGCCTCCTGCACGCTCCACACTGGGGATCGAGCCCACAACCCCGGCATATGCCCTGACCAGAAATCAAACTGTGACCTCCTGATTCATAGGTTGATGCTCAATCACTGAGCCATGTTGGCTGGGCTCTTTCCCTTGATTTTTTTCATCCTCTATTCACCTCACATTGCCAACAATGATTCAGATGCAAACTCCCTATGAGGCAGGAATTTCTCAGACTTTGGTGTCTCCATTACCTCCAGGATATGTGTAGGTTGCCACTCTCTCAAAGTAGGGATGAATGAGAATTACAAATAGAGGTAGATGATTGGTTTCTTATAACTTTGACTTCTTCATGCACTGATTCTGTTCAGCCTAATAACTTAATGCTAAACCGTTAGAGTTCCCACTGCAGCTGAACATTATCTCAGGGAATTATATAGTTTTATGTTTCTTCTCTTATTTATGTTTGTTTGGGGAATTTTTGAAATGCTTTTTGATCTGAAATAAGATGAGGGTCTTTTTATATTGCAAAGTAATGGGACTACATGCTGCATGAACTACCTTATCCTTTGTTCATTCTGCCTATTTTATTATACCCATTGGTAGCCAATAAATATGTCAACATGCTCTCATGTGAAACCTGTCAGACCTATGAGGCATGACTCCCCATCATTGGATAGAAATCTGAAAACAAATTTATCCCTGAAAAGAAATGAATGATAGGTTAAAGTATTTAAATCAGCCAGGAATTGGTAGCAACAATTTTCTTAAATGGCCATATTTAAACACAGAGCACTTTCTTTTTCTGCACAGGAATTATTAAGAAGTCTCAATCTAAAAGGAAATCTGCAAAGTAATTGCTACTAGCTGCAAGGTAAAAATGGCTGCTCCCATCATCTCCTAGAGTTTAAAGCCCTATTACCTCAATCTTATTATCTCGTTAAATAACTAAAAAGCAATGACAAAAATAATATCTGTAGTTACAAGCTGCAGTATCTAATACAGTAGCCACTAGCTACATATTTAAATTTAAATTTAATTAAAATCACACTAGCTGCATTTGTATGTGTGTGTTCTAGAATGTGTAAATGAGCTTTATTCTTGAAAGTCGAAATTGAAAATAACTCAAATATCCATCCACAATAAAAATGGATAAACAATTGTACATTTATGCAATGGAATATTACTCAGCAATGAAAAAGAACAAATTATAGTTACGTGCAACAACATGAATTCAACATACAAACTGAATGTTGAGTGGGGAAAAAAACAGACAAAAAATAATATTTTCTGTACAATTCCATTTATCTGAAAGTTGGCATAAGGCAAAACTAATCCATGGTCATAGAGGTCAGAATAATAAAAGGGTGTTGACTGGGAGGTTGAGAGGAGGGGGAGGTAAGTAGGGAGAGAAGAATGGAGGGTCCATGGAAGTGTCTGGGGCATGCAGTGGGGGGAAGCAGAGCAAATAGCCACGGGGTTGTGGCAAGTTGTTATGGCAGCCACAGGAAACCAATGTGAGGGAAGACTGAAGCAACACCTAAGCACCTTGCCATTCTGCCTGGAGTCCAGCCTGACTGGGCTCACGGCCGCAGAAGCGCAGTGGGCCTCCGGCTCTGAAGATGGCAGCTTTCAGAGGAGCCCTTGTTCTGGGAAGGGATTCGTGGCCCCAACCAGCTTACTTTTCAGGCCTCAGCATCAACCCCTGAACAGTGACACCAGCTGTCCTTCCTTCTTCCCACAGACCACCGGGCTCAGTGCTCTGCAGGCTTTGAGTCCAGACCAGCCCTGCCTGTTCTCTGCCCCCTGGGATGGCCCGGCCTGTGTGGAGTTGCTGCCAGCCACTTGCCCCTGAGCTCCAGCCTCCTCATTTCTAAAGATATGGGCCTGTGTTCTGCACACGGTTGTTGTGAGGACCCAACAAGATGAGGCGCTTTTCCTGCCTGCTTTGACCTTCTTGCACGTGCTATTTGCTCTGCTTCCTGCCCCTACACTAGCCACATTGTAAGGACTCCATAACCCCATGTGGCTAGTAGTGACCATCTTGGGCAGCGTAAATAGAAAAGATTCCCTTCATCTCAGAAAGTTCAATTGGATAGCACTCTCTAAAGCACCGTGTATCCACACGTGTCATCATTTTTAGTCTTGGAAAATGTGCTCCACAGTCAAATTGCTAAATGCCACTTGTCTCAACGTGCACCTGTCCAATTTTACAAAGAATTTTAAGAAATCCCTAATTTGAGGTAAATACCTAGTGAGTAGCTGCCTTGTGAAACATAAGAGCCACTTTCACAGTTCAAGGATTCTCAAATATCCTTTAGAAAAGATCTAATAATCCCTTTTAGACAATTGTTAGATACTATCATCTTTGTTTTTATGAATTTCAATGAATTTAGGGAGTAAGCAGTAAACTTGTTTTCCTATTAAATATTCAGAAGGACTTTAAATATTATTGAAATCTCTAGTAATAAGAAACTAAACCATCATGCTCCATTCAATTACTACCATATCGTAATTACTTGAGTGTTAGGTCCCTTTCTCAATATGAAAGCCACCTCTTAAATGATAATTCACCCTCTTTATTAAATGCAGAAACCTTTTCTTTCACTGAGGGAGTTAGTGGATTTTTTCAGTTGAGAATGAAATGGTGGGGGCATTGGTGATTAGGAAGAGGGGTAGTTTAATACAGGGACAATGGAAGGATAAGAAGGCAAATCAGATTTTCTGATCTTACAGATAAAGCTGCTTATACATCATCCAAAGGAAACCATTTCACCCAGGGAATATTCACAGTCGTGGTCCCCACCCACTGTGGTCCCCACCCCCTTCCACCCTAAAACTCACACAAGAGCACACTGAATGTAGGTAGTGGGATTAGTAATGCCCACTCACCATGAAGCAATATACTTAAGTGCAAATAGCAACTATGAATAGTGGTTTATGCTGTCTACTTCAAAGAGCACGTGCCACGTCAAAGACTAGAAGAAGGCTCCTCCTCTGGACCACACACAGCAATACAAGTCGGACAGTGCACACACTTTTACCGCAGCCCAAACTCTTCAGTTCTGCTCGCCTGGGAATACACCCAACAGTGCTCCCTAAGTGGAAACTGACATTTTAAAAAATCTAATTTTAAAAATGAGATGATTTCAATCTTGACTCGGATGGTTCGTTATTTGTTTTGTATTTTTACCAATCCGGGTATTTTCACTCCCCTGGTAACCTTTGCCGTTGCTTAGCAGTTTAACTTTTCAGTAGGAACATGAGGAGGTACAGTGGAGTCACACACATTTGGATCAAAACTTCAATCCTTGCCTCTTACAGGGTTGATGATCTTAGGTAAATCCCTCAATGCCTCAGAAACAGCTTCCCACTCTGGAAAGGTAAGCACTTGGACCTCAAATGAGGTCTATGAGTAGCAAATAAAATTGCATATGCTGAAAATGCAATACGTACAGTTTTGTCAATAATTTGCTCAGTACTTCAAAGTTGTAGGTCATATTCTTCCTCTTTCAAGCACTACTATTTTTTATCTTTTTCCATGTCTCCAGCACTTGCCAAGTCATTTACATTTATTAGGTTTATGTATTAGACACATGTTCTTTCCAGGTGAAGAACCTGAGGTAAAGTGAGATAGGTAACATGACTGCACAAAACTTACCCAACACAGAGATATATGTGTTCAAACCAAGAATTTGAACCCAACTTTCTAATCCCGAAGCCATGGTTTGCACTACTTCCCAATAGATGGAAATATAGTATTTAGTTTAGTATTCTATAGTATTTATATAGAATTCTATAGTATTTATATAGAATTTTGTGTAAGCAAAATTCCAGGAAAGTGATCACTTGTCCCCAGGAAGGTAGAAAGTATTTTGACTATTAATGTTTACTTTTGATCAAATAAAGCTTCTGTAGAGGTTGAGGGCATGTGTCTATAAGGTATATGTCTTATACCTATTTCTCCAAGAGTTGCATAGCGTCTTTTGGACATGTAATTAACTGGCTCTTGTTAAATGTCTTTTAAGTTGACATGAAATGCTTCGCACTGCTTCTTCAGGAATGATTTCTGAAACACATGGATACTTGTACTGTCTTATTCTCACAAAGTATGAATTTTATCTAAGGATTGTTTAAAAATTAAATGTTAAACAATGAAGAATATATATACATATATATGCATATACATATACAAAATACATATGCACACACATACATTTCCATCATATGGTCATGCATTTTAATTTTAACAAGTATTGAGAGAAACACAGATTAACTTCCATTTTGGTCAACAGCAGACTAATTTTAAATTTTTTTTTGAAATTTTAGTTTCTGATTTATTGCCATTTCAGAGCAATTTCCTCCTTTTGTTTCCTGAAAGAGTATTAGGTTGGTAGTAAATCAACAACAATATTAAAATTTGGCCACTACCATCCAAAATTCTCACTCTGCAACTTGAAAACTCAAAGGAAATGGAAAACTCAAGGTTAATAAGATTATCATCATTCCCTTTTTTTTCCCTTTTGTGCATGTGTGTGTGTGTGTGTGTGTGTGTGTGTGTGTGTGTATTGTGTATCTAAATCTGTGCCGCCGGCTTTTCTTCACTGAGCAGAAGATTGTAATCATTGCTAAAGTCTCAGGTTTTTTCTTCTTTGCACAAAAATGAAATCAGTGGTGTGTAGCTGAATGCCTTCCAGATAGCAATAGCATATCATTAGCATATCGGTGACAGCAACAGAAAATACACGAAAACAAAAACATTGCATACAAATGGAGATGTGTAAGTTTTCTACACAAGACAAACTGTTTTGCTTGTTGCGTTTGGAATGGGTCTTTACATTATAGTAGGACAGAGCCAAAGCTTTCAAAACCTGTATCCTACAAAATAAAATAAAAAACTGAAATTGAGAAATCCAGATACCATCCTTGCTAAGTCACACTGTGCTCCAAAGCATATCATAATCTCCCTGTGCTCCAAACTTTGTTAACTCTGAGACCAAAGCTACCATTTGTCTTCATAAAGTGTTCAGTAAGGAACCCCCATGAAACCTGCAGTTTGCTTTATAAGCAAGCACATGGTACAGTTCAGTCTATAAAGCTTTTCTTTATTTGTTCTGTTTATTTTTATTTCCTATCTTGCAATAACAAGATATAATTATTACAACCAGATCCTTTAAGGTAACCTAATATTGAAAATAATAAAAATAAAAATATAAATACATATATATAAATATTAATGTAACATTTAAAATAAATATAACAAATATATTTATATACATTTATATGTATATGTGTGTGAATGTATATATTTCTTGTTCCCTAAAAGCCTAAGACACTATGTTCTTTGTCAACAGAGTGTTCTCCTCCACATGGTCATTCACTCAATAATCTTTCCATCTTGTGGCACCCTTATCTCATGGAGTGTTATCATCATTTACATTTAGTAAACAAAAGGGGAAAGAACATGGAGCAGGTCATAGGCAGGTTTTATGAAGATTTGTGCTTGGGCATACCTCTCACATTCCATTGGTCAGAATGAAGTCAAATGCCCATATCTAACTGCAAGACAGGCTGGAAAATGTAGTCTAGCTGTGTGTTGAGGAAGAAGAGGAA
Organism: Cnephaeus nilssonii; assembly: GCF_951640355.1. Lineage (NCBI taxonomy): Eukaryota > Metazoa > Chordata > Mammalia > Chiroptera > Vespertilionidae > Cnephaeus > Cnephaeus nilssonii. The sequence continues at coordinate 57,830,289 of NC_137081.1, forward strand.
AAAGATTCGGGTGAACAGAGAGAAATATCTACCATATCAATCTGGCGTAAATTATCACAATTCTCTTCTAGCATTTTCTTTAGCATAGGAAGTTACAGTTTTCTCAATGGAAAACACTCAATTGAAAATTAAATGTTATTCACGCTCTTCCCTACTCCTTTAGAACCATAGCAAGTCATTCTTCCCTTCTGTGGTTTGAGCTCTACAACATCCTCTCTATTAAGAATGTTGAATGTTTTATTTCCAGTGATTTTTTAAATCTGACTTTACACAGCATTTCTTGCAGAAATAATATCAAAAAAGAAATTGAAATATGTCTTTGAAAAATATAAGAATCATCTGTCTATACTTCTGACAAATCAACAAGGACTAAGAAAATATTGATCAAGTCATATGAAAGCCATAAAAGAAAAACCCTTCTCCAAATGGCATGCATAGTTCATGACAAACCTTCAACCTGAAACTAAATACATCTTTAAAAATTAGTAGTATTTTCTAGGTGTGAGCATGACCCATTTTAATTAGCACACAGAAGAAATTTTTATAAAGTCAGAATGCTTTTGTGCTAGGACATTCTCCGTTAGTTAATTAGACTTTATTTCTGAACCTATGATAGTGCTCTAAAAATTCTAAACTATTCATAAAATATATTTGAAGAACAGATTGAGGTTTCATTATTTATAACTCAGTCAAGATACCAAACTGACTAGATTGTAAACCTGCTGACACAGTAGCTTTTTCTCTCTCTACTCTCCGAATTGTTGCTACTCAAGTTTCTAATTTATGTGCAAATTGAATTTGCCTAATGCATATACTAAGCTCTTCTTTCTTTCTATGTTTTAGCAGTTTCCTATACAATGTGGTTTAAAGCGTTCTTTCTGCATATTATAAAAAGATAATTGTGCCAAATAAATTTATTTTCTTTGTTTTCCATGTTGCTCTTTATATACCCCACCCAGAGACTGGAGTGATTCCTACCATGAACTATATATTCATCAGAAAGCAAAGAGTCCTGTGCCCTGACCAGATTCAACTGAACCGAAAAATAAATGCAGACCTGCTTTTGTGATGTGTTAAAAGTACAGAAGTCAAAACTTCACAATTTTGTTTTCAATATTAGTTCTAATCTCCTTAGATGATTTGACATTATATCCATTACATTGTTTAAAAAGAAGACATAATTTCTTTAGGGGAGATTTATTTAATTTTATTAAACCTTCAATCTCTTAAGCACTATCTAAAGAGTCTGGAATCAAAGACAAAATGATTATTGTTGTAGGGGAGTGCCCAGTCTAGCAGGTAAGATGGGCACGTAAACAAATCACTCACATACTAATGGTTATCAACATCTCCAGGTTGTAGAAATACCTTCAAATCTATAGTCATCTGGAATATTTGAAAAGATTGAAAGACACAAAACATGTCAGAAATAATTTTCAAAGTGTCACTCCTACTAAATAACAATTTTGTAGGACTCTAGGCAATATTTGATTCTCTCTCTATTTGGTAACGATAGCATTCTGTTGCTGTTTAAATAGACTGCCCTGACCATATTCTCTTACATATTCACTAGAAAAAGTTAGCATACATTCCAGTAAACATGGAAGTCTTTTATGGGACTGAGCCACCTACCTACCAGAAACATGTCCTCTGGATGGTGATGAACATGACAAACACTATTTCATTACATTCGAGCCATTGTAAATTTGGGTGTCTGTTTGTTACCACTGTCTAATCTACTGTAACTAATATGACATACATAACCCTTTGTCACTGTAGTTTTGCTACTTTATCTGTGTTTGCTCAAGCAAGCACTAAGAAATCATAGGATAAAGCTAATTAATATTCACAAAATAGCTCTCTTCTCTACCTGGTCATTAAGAGCCTTCCTCATGGAAACATCCACATACTTCTTCCTCACACCTTCTTAACAATGACCTCCTTATCTGACCCTCTAGACAAATTGGTAGCCACTGTCCACTAATCAGTGTTCATATATTCCTCCACCTCATCCAAGAAGTCCTCCAAAAAAAAAAAAAAAAGGACAGCTAGAAATACTGCTTTAACTCTGGACCTGAGAGGCTTTCCTTTCTCAAAGTCCAATCCTGTGTGGGTCTGTAATGCTACCATAGTCCACTCTGGACAGCACCATCTTTAAACTAGGCTAAGTTATTTTTCTTCTTCTCCAGTGAAGTTTTTGTAGGAAACCACCCATGAGAGCACAGGACTTATATAAGGGAGAGGAGGCAGTACAACCTGAGTAGATGCAATGAGTCTGATCCATCTACCTTCTCAGCAAGGCCCAAAATGTCAAAGCATCATAAAGTACAGAAAATAAGAAACATGATAAATAGAGCAACAGAAACTCTCATTCATTTTTGGTGGGAATGCAAAATGGTACAGCCACTTTGGAAGGCAGTTTGGTAGTTTGTAAAAATTTAACATAGATTTGATTTACCATTTGAACCAGAAATTGCACTCCTAAGTATTTACCCAAATGAGTTGAAAATTTAGAACCATGCAAAAACTTAATGCATGAATATTTATAGCTAATGTAATCATATGTAGATATGTATGTATGATAGACCTTAATTTGTATCAATATTGGTTCATCAATTGTAACAAATGTACCATAACAAAACATGATATTAATAATAGGTAAAACTATATTGGCAGAGATGGGTAAATCGCAACTTTTTATTTTCTATGAACCTAAAAGTGCTAAAAAATAAAAATACTGTTAAAAAGGTAAAAGGCAACTGCAAGATATTTGCATCTCAAGTAACTGATAAAAGAAGATATTTGCATCTCAACTAACTGATAAAAGATTAATATCCAAAATATTTAGAAAACCATAACAATTGATAAGAAAAACAATCATATTTTTAAAAGGAGAGAGGATGAACAGGAAATTCACAGAAAAGAAACCAAAATGGCCAACCTACCTATTGAACTCAACTGCAGTACTTAAAACAATAATAAAATTGACATAATTTTCATTGACCAAAATTTAAAAGTTGAACAATTTCAAGTGGTGGTGAGATTGTAGAGCATAAGGAACTCTCAGATACTGCTTATAGGTATGTAGATTAAAACATTTGTTCTGACAAGAATCTAGTTGGTTAGAACTTCTGCATATCATTCAACACAATAACCACACCTTCTAGAAGGCCCCAAAGAAGATTTGACACATGCACAAAATGGTAAAATAATCAATACTAATAAAAGGGTAATATGCTAATTAGACTGGATAGACCAGACGTCTTCCAGATGTCCTTCTGGACAAAGCCACGGTGGTGGCTAAGGCAGATGTGGTTAGGGGTGATCAGGCCAGCAGGGGAGAGCAGTTAGGGGTGATCAGGCAGGCAGGCAGGTGAGTGGTTAGGAGCCAGCGGTCTTGGATTGGTGCAGGCCAGGCTGAGGGACCCCTCCCGCCCCCATGCACTACTTTCGTGCACTGGGCCTCTAGTGTGTATATAATAAACCAGGTTCATAGTGTTTACAGGGGTCCTCAAACTTTTTAAACAGGGGGCCAGTTCACTGTCCCTCAGACCGTTGGAGGGCCGGACTATAGTTTAAAAAAAACTATGAACAAATTCCTGTGCACACTGCACATATCTTATTTTGAAGTAAAAATCAAAACGGCAAAAACACCCGCATGTGGCCCGCGGGCCGTAGTTTGAGAATGCCTGATGTTGAAGATGACAAAGAGAAACTTAGTGAAAGGTGCTGGTTGGGATAATGACCTGTTAAGAGCTATCTCCATCATAATACAATGTTGGTGGGCTCAGCTCAGGAGACAGAGGTGAGACTTAGCTATCATAAACACAGAGAGAAGAGAATGATGCCTAAAATTAGCAGCAGTGACAGGGTCAGAAGCCCTAATATCCTAACTATTCCCAGCAAGGAAAGCTGTCCCAAATCACCACTTGTGATAGCCTGACACGATTGGAAGGGCTCCCTCTCGCCGGACTTCCCTTGTTTTCAGAAAACACTATCGGCTGAGCTGTCATTATTCACAAAGCCTAAAAGGAGAGTGAAAGCTTTGTTTCTCTCTTTGCCCACTCCTCCAACATTGTTTGATGTACCTATTCAGTTGTATTGCACAGCTGCACTGTGCTGATAGGAAAGTGAGTTGATAGCAATGTCTGTAATTATGAGGGGGAGTGTGGATGTCGTGTGATGTGAAAAGTTTACGTGCATACAGATTAATGCCAGGAGAAGCAAATAAAAAACAGCAGAGTTGAGGATACAGAGATTGTAGACCTTTCTGAGATTGAGGGTTGGATTTGGCTTTTCTCCAAAGAGGTAACCCATTCATGTCTAAAAGTAAAGAAAGAAAATAGAGATAAATATGAGAATCTTCTTTTTCATTTGTTCCTTTCTTTACTCATTTCAGTACATGAAAACCAAATTGAACCAGAAAATGAGAATATGACAATGACTTAGGGTGGTGAACACACAATGCAATGTACAGATGATGTATTATAGAATTGTACACCTGAAACCTTTATAATTTTATTAACCAATGTCACCCCAATAAATTCAATAAAAAATAAAAAAGAATAAAGCAAAATGAGTAGCAATAACAGGTTTCTGAAGTGGCCCACATGAAGATCAAATGGTAGAAGCCTTCTGGAAATGTAGTAAGATAAGAGTCTGAAAAACTGAACTTGAGACTTAGCTCAGATATAAATCACCACTTCTATGTGATTCAGTCATCTCATCTCTAAAATGAGGGTTTGGATCTAGACCAATATTTCTCAAATGTAGTCCTTAGGTCTCCTGCATCAAAATCATGTAGAGGTGTTCACAACAAATGCATATTTCTGGACCACACAACAGATCTACAGGATGAGCATGCATTGGCCAGGCTAACAAGATGATGTTAACAACTTCTCCATGAACTTGTGTATACCATTTGAATCCAGTATGGAGTATTCCAGATCTTAAATACCCTCTTCCTATGCTAATCTTTGATGATCAAACGTGATTCCATTTAACTATGTCTCTAGATTGTATGACATTTTCTGTGTTCTGAAACATAACTCTTTGCTTTCTTAAGTTTTTGGTGTCATTTCTGAAAGAATGAATTTACAATGTATGATCAGCCTTTGGAATAAAATTGTACATAGTTCTAGTAAAAACAACTCTGTCTAGATAATAACAAACAGAAGGATATTTCTTTCACTCTGAAGCATGATCATTTAATTTCATACCATGAAACAGGATGGAATATTTAGAAAAGTTATTTAGAAAGAAAAGTAAGATATTTCACAGGAGATACCCAGAATTAACGTCCTTAGTTTACTGCTTTCTGTACTCATCTACAATATTTTACTATGTTGATTGTAGTTCCATTTCTATAAATTTGCTTTCTCCTCCTTTATTTTTAATCAAATATTTGCTAAATCTTCTAAATGCCAGGAGTTGTGTTTTATGCATGGGATACTCAGATTAAAAAAAGATACAGTTGCTCTCCGCAAAGAACTCACAAATTTAGGGGGAAATAGATAAAGTACACTAACATATCATTGTCAGTACTAAAACAGTTATAAATAAAGGGATTTGGAACCACAGAAAAGGAAGCAACTTGCTCACATTTGAGGAAGTCAAAGAAGGTTTTACCAAAGGGGTGATATTGGACCTCTATCTTTTAAGTTATGTTATACTCAAGAAGAAAAGTGAATAAAGAAGGCCTACAGGGGTGTGAAGGAAATTCCAGGAAGAGGAGAAGCCTAAATGAAGGCATAAAAGTTTAAAATGGTACCATTTCTTTAAGAAATTATACATTATTCCCTGTTTTAGAGAGAAAGATTAAATATAAGTTTGTAAAATAAATTTGGGCTCAAATTGGGAAGATTTTAAATGCCATACTAAAACTTAAGATAATTTTTAACTCATTATGATGGCAGGCTTTAATCTGCATTTTGAAAAGTTTCTCTAGAAAAAAAATGAAAAGTAGAGAACAAGGTAGAACTCAGTAGCTAATAGGTTGGTCAGGAGACCGATGTAGTCTGTGTGAGCCCCTGAATTAGTATAGAAGCTATAACAATGGAAAGAAAGAAATAGTTTGGAGAGTTCTTTTAGCAGCAGAATTCAAAGGGGTTAGTTGATGATAAGGTGAGTAGAAGTAGATGGTGTAGTGGGAATGTTGAAGATGTTTCTGTGATTTATAGATTTGGTGACTAAGAAATCAGAGGTACAGTTAATGTTGATAGATCAACACAGGATCAGGAGCAGAGTGGGGGGAATGAGCTTGATTTGTGATGTGGAGTTTGAAGCACTTGCACTAATCCAGAGATTTGAAGCTCATGATAATGTGGACCAGGACTTAGAGATTTGGAAGACATCAGTGTAAAGTTAATAACTGAAATTACTGCAGTACATAGAACTGCCCAGTAGGAAGTCAACACAACAGTCTAAGAGAGTTGAGGACAAAAACTAGAGAACACCTACATTTAACTCATATTGCATGATGGTAGACATTATGATAAATAACCTGTGATAGAATGAGACGGAGAATGTATCTAGATAACATGACAAAAAAGTGCTAAAGTTATATAAAGGCACAAAACTGCTTAAATAACTAATGCTTAAAGTAGCAATTGATTATTTTATAACATTTTTTCTTCTGATTGAACCACAGCAGATGTATCACATACTAATAAAAGATATTTGATAAAAAGTATATAACATTTATTGAAGGGCATCATTATTATTAAATTAAAAGAAAGAGAAACAGGTGATAGTTGGGTTACACTAAATGTAAAAATAGGCATGCCATTATTTATTTTTGGACCACTGATTAAATATTTTATAAGTTTTCTATAACTTGTGATTAATAATTATTCATGATAAATTAAAAGGAAAATTATATAAAGAGGGAAAAATAAAATGAAGTAAACAAGTTATGTATTAATTTTCTTTCTGAATCTCTCTAATTTCATGATTTTACTGCTAAAAATGAAAGAGTAGGTAGAATAGAGAATGAACTTCATTCATAACTAGATAAAGAAATAAGTTAGCAATTCAGAGAATGAGAATATGGCTCATTATTTTAATTAAGTCAGCATTATTTTAACAATTTTTATTGAGTGCCTAACATATACCAGACACTATTCTAGGTGCTGGGATAAACCAATGAACAAGACAGATGATAATTCCTGCCTTTGTAAAGCTTATTGAATACACAACTAATTAATAGTTGATAATTGCTAGAGTGAAGAGGGAAAAGGCAGGGACAACAGATAAGAAGTGTGTGGGGTGAGCAGTGGTTGAAATTGCAAAAAGTATTACCAGGAAAACTCTCCCTGAGAAAGTAACATTTGTGCCATGACTTCAAAGAAAGCCCTGTAGACATTGGAGGGAGGAGTGATTCCAGGCAAAGAATACAGCCAATGCAAAGCCAAGGGTAGGTGCCTCCATGGTGTATTGGGAGGACAGACAGGAGTCCTGAGAGTCTGGACTGGACCAGAGTATCCAGGGTAAGAGAAGCAGGGCAGAGGTGAGAGGCAGTGTTGGACAGATCATGCAGGTATCTGTAGACCACCATGGGGACTTTGCCTTTACTTCCAAGTGAGATGTTAAAAGAGGTTTCCAAGCAGAATTGCTAGAATTCTAGTCTTGTGTTGCAATGGAATAAGGTACTGGCATAGTTTCTATGATTGACTTTCTTATAGAAAATAAGTGGGGTTTTGTTTTATTGTTGTTTTTTTTGTTTTGTTTTTTGGTAGGCAGAATTCTAAAGATGTCCTTCAAGATTCTCATCCCCTGATCACCCAATACTAATCTAGGTACTACCGTGAAAGGATTTTTCAGATGGAATTAAGGTTACTATCACCTAAATTTAAAATAAGGAGATTATCTAGGATTATCTGGGTGGGTCCAAAATAACAACATGAGACCTTAAAAGCAGAGAAGGAAGACAAAAGAGTCAAACACAGGGAGAGATCAGAAAGATTCAAAGTAAGGGAAGAATTTGACTTGCTATCACTGGCTTTCAAAATGGATGAAGAAGGGTTTGTGCAGGCACCTGTTAGAAGCTGAGAACAATCTCAGGGCAGTAGCCAGCTAGAAAACAGAGACCTTGGTCCATACCTGCAACCACATGAAACGGAATTCTGCCAACAGCCTGAATAAATTTGGAGCCTTCAGAAAGGAATGCAGCCCTGGCACCTTGATTTCAGCCTGAGGAACTTGGAAAACCAAGCCAGATGAGCCTTGCTTTGTTCAGACTCCTGAACTACAAAACTATGAGATAATACATGGGTGTTGTTTTAAGCTGCTAACTTTGTGCTATTTTGTTAAGGCAGCAATAGAAAACTAAGACACATGGAAAAGATAAAACATCTAAATACTGTACTGCCTAAAATTTCATTGAGAACAAAGTCTGTGCCTTATTCTTCTAAGAGAATTCTCTTTATTGCTCTGTGTGTGAATGTCCCAGTTCAGACACAAATCAGTTAAAAGGATGAATTAATGAAGTAGAGAAGGAAGCATGTGTTGCTTCAGAAGATAATGAAATCAACATGATTTACTTTGGGATTCTTGTTTATTGTATCATTTCCTAAATAATTCAGAAAACCTAGAATTCATTGGGAAAAATCTATACTAATAAAAGGGTAATATGCTAATTAGACCAGGTTGATCGGACATCTTCCGGTTGTCTGGTCCTCCTTCCAGACAAAGCCACGGTGGCGGGGGGCCGAGGCAGAGGTGGTTATGGGTGATCAGGCTGGCAGGGTAGCAGTTAGGGGCAATCAGGCCGGCAGGCAGAGGCGGTTAGGGGCGATCAGGCAGGCAGGCAGGTGAGCAGTTAGGAGCCAGCGATCCCAGATTGAGAGAGGAATGTCCGACTGCCAGTTTAAGCTTGATCCCTGTGGAATCAGGCCAAAACTGGCAGTCGGACATCCCCCGAGGGGTATTGGAATGGAGAGGGTGCAGGCTGGGCTGAGGGATCCCGCCCCCCATGCATGAATTTCATGCACTGGGCCTCTAGTTAAAATATATCAGGCTATATATTTGACATTTGCAAATAAATATAACATTTGCAATATTCTTTTTTCATAACTATACATTAAAAAGAGAAAAATCAAAGTATTTTTTACTAGTTAAGACCAAGAAAGCAATGAAATAACACACTGCCATAAAATTCATACAACCATAAGAAGACTCAAAGATTTGCAGGATTATAGGTATAAAAGACAAATTCTATAGTTCCCCAAAATTGTTTCTAGGTTTGATCTCTTGTACCTGATATTGTCATATTTACCATGAAATGAAAAGCAGATTTGTTCCATAATGAGCTTTATATTTATTTTTTTAACTTTTTCTTAATTTTATATCAACATAAGAGACAATTGGCCACAGGCTCCCAGCCTTCTTAAAATGTGGAATGTTCTTACAGATTTCAAGTCAGGCTCCCATCTAAACATCTTGAGCATGGTGTTTCTCTCATTAGGAGATTGTTTTCTGGAGTATTGTATACACTTGTGTTAAGCCCAAGTCATTGACGTCAAAGCACAGACTACATTTTTCTGTTAGACATGCTGGCCATTTTAAAGCCTATCAAAAAAGATAGTGAAAGCTGCCCCCACAAGTTCTAGTCTTTAGTGAAGATGATGAAACGCACTCAGAAATAAATAGCTTCATTCAAGCTAGAGCTTAAAAACACCAGATTGATCCACTGGTTTCAAAGGAGTTTTCACTAGCAGCTGACAGCGGCATCCTGTGGAGCTAAAAAGATGGTCTTGTCTTATTTGAAAGTGGGCCTTTCAAACACAGCCATCATTCAGAACACTTCAGAAAACCCTTCTCCTTCTCCCTGTATATTTGACTTCATCCCTTTTTCTTCCTCTTGAAAATTCCCTATAGAATAGATCAACACAGAAAATGGAAGGGAAAATTCAGAGCCCAGTAGTCTATACATAATAAATTTCTATCTATCCCAGATAATCATTTCTTACCTGAATAAGCATACTGAAAACATATTATTATCTTCTTCCCAGATTCTCCAAACCACCAAAGACTGTAGCTTTAAATTTTTAAAATATATTTCCTTGTTGGATATTTTGAATTCAATTAGTACTATATAGAAGATTTAAAACCTATGGTTGCACATTTTCACTTCGGCCCAGGGATAATTTAGAAAGCAAATATCATAATTTCTATTATAAGTGTTTTGTCCACGTTTGTATTTATTCCATTATAAATAATTTAATAGACTTCTACTGAATATCTACTATCATGTACCAGGTTCAGTACTTGGCACTGGGGATATATAGATTAATAGGATGTGGTCCCCACCTATGAAAACTTTATAATCTAATCAACCAATTTCCCACACCTGCCACACACACCATGCACACCCACCAACTAATGAACAGATGCCAATTGAAAGTTACTTCTACAATTCAGATGATTCCGTTTATCTCAGTTGGGGAGTGAGGAATTTCTCAATAAATTATGACCTGACCCTTTCACCTACTCTCAAATGGATTTTTATCATCTATTATTTATTAATTGATCTTTGAGGCTGAACTAAATCAATACAGTTTACGCTGTCTTCTTAAAGGCATCATATTTCTTGGAACTGAAATGTACTAAGGGATTCATGACTACTATCTTTAAACAATCCTGATAAATAGTCTAAAAATTAGATATCATTTCTATCAGGGTTTAAATAGGTACCAATAAGGCCAAGAAAGGGAGATTAAAAGGTATCCTAGTGTCTCATAATATCCAACAACTTGTGCCAAGAACATGTTTCATAATGGTGCATTAAAAAAACACTTAATAAAGGAATCCTCTGTCAGTTAGGTTGTTGTAATGGTGATTCAGATAAGTCATCTTTAGGCATGATGACATTAGACACAACCTTACTACACACTTGTCACTTTCCTTTGAGAATCTGAGGCGCTGTCTTTTAAAATAGGCAGTTCTAAATGCGCAAATGAATGGAGGGAGGCAACAGCAGAGGTTCAGAGAAGAAAATGAGCCCCCCCCCCCCCCCCCCGCTTTGGACAACCTCACAGCTGAAAGCGGAGGAAACTGAGCGATTAGCCTCCCTCTGAGAATAAGACACCTTGTTGCAGAGAAGATGCAACATAATGACTTCCGTCATTGTAATCTCTTTTCCAGAAAATCTTGAAAATCAGTACAATTCTCCTCCTTCTAGGTGCCAAAGTTCCATAAGCATGGTGTTCTATAACTCGGGAATTTACATAATTATACCTTGCTGTGTTTTGCTATAACTTAATAAAGTACTTTATTTCAATAAAACAGCAACTAGACCATACATGATTTTTAGGCTCCATATCAATTGTCCCTCATTAATGTTGCAGGGAAGCGATTAGCATTTTGAGGCAAACAAGGTGTACTTAGTTAGTGGGACATGACCCTGCTGTCACTAAATTATATGTATGATTAATGATCTTCTCCAGTTTAACGTTTGAATTACAACAAAGATATTATAAGTGAAAAATGGAAGAGTGACAGAGCAATGTGGGAAACATGAACCTTAAGACTTGAATCGTACATGCCATAGTGCACTTGACCTCAACGTTGATGTTCTAATTCCAAGGCAGTGATTTTCAACCCTGGCCACACATAAAAATCACCTGCAGAGCTTTTTAAAGCACCAGTGTCCAGGTCCCACCTCTGACTAATTAAATTCTCTGGAGGTGAGGATTTCACTCTCAGCACTATGAGGATTTCAAAGAAGAAATGCCATAATGTCCACATTTGAGAAATAAAATTGAAGTCAGGAAACATAACACACAACACACACACACACACACACACACACACACACACACACACACACAGAACTCTTTATTTAAGCATGCTATAATGAAGATTCTGGTTTGGGTTTTCTACAGTACATTGACAGAATAAATATCATGTTTAGGTCACAAACTAATTATTCCTAAGCTAGACAGAATTTTTATGTTAGTTTCCATGTATTTATTTCAGCACTAAAAGCATCATCTTTGTCCATGGAATAGTTTTATTTCACTTTAATCAATCCATCATAATCACAGCCAAATTTGAGAGGTCAAAGCCTACAAAGTTTTAGAGAACTATTTTACTCTGTGGTTTTTTTTAAATATATATTTTATTGATTTCAGAGAGAAAGGGAGGAGAGAGATATAGAAACATCAGTGATGAGAGAAAATCATTGATCAACTGCCTCCTCCATGCCCCACACTGGGGATCAAGCCCAAAACCCAGGCATGTGCCCTGGCCAGGAATAGAACTATGACCCCCTGGTTCATAGGTCAACACTGAGCCACACTGGCCAGGCTAGAGAACTATTTTAGAATTATCTGCAGAAAGGTTTTTTCCTGTGGGCATTGGGCATATATGTAAACTCAAACCTACTGTACTGTGACTCACTTTTCAATAAGTCTAATTTATTTAATAACAATAGATTTGTTATCAGAAACATTGAAAAGACTTAACTACTGTAGCCCAGCATAATCTAGAATGAGATATTTCAGGATGCATCATAAATAAAACATAAAATAGGATTACATTCAGACCTTCACATTGAAAAGATTATGGTATCCCTCCAAATGCAAATCAAAGTAAATGCAATATTAGTTCATTAAACAAAAATCTATACTAATAAAAGCCTTGGGGGTGATCAGGCCAGCAGGGGAGGGCAGTTGGGGGCAATCAGGCCAGCAGGGGAGCAGTTAGGCGTCCATCAGGCCGGCAGGGGAGTGGTTAGGGGGCGATCAGGCTGGCAGGCAGAAGCAGTTAGGGGCAATCAGGCAGGCAGGCAGGCAGGTGAGCGGTTAGGAGCCAGTGGTCCCAGATTGTGAGAGGGATGTCCGACTGCAATTTAGGCCCTGTGGGATTGGGCCTAAACCAGCAGTTGGATATCCACCTAGGGGTCCCAGATTGGAGAGGGTGCAGACCAGGCTGAGGAGACTCCCCCACCCCCATGCATGAATTTCATGCACCAGGTCACTAGTATCTATATATGCTGATATAAAATAGCTTTTTCCAAATTTTCCGACTGTAAAATTCCAGGTAAATTCATTAAAGTTGGAATTTTCTCAAAATGTTGGTGTCTCTAATACATGTCAGCCAACCAATTGGGTATCTTACCACTCTACAATTCAAGCCCATGTGTGTACATGAAATATTAGTGTGTGTGTGCATGTTTTTCAGACTTCATATCTGGCACAACTCATAGCTAATGGGAAGGTGAGAAAGGGGAAGATCAAAGAGGTTGACTGGAAAGAAAGAAAAAGGGAAAAAAAGGAAGAAAAGAAAAGTTGGAACGATAAAGATGAAACCAAACAGAATTTGCTCTTCTTTTTACCACTAATTCTCCAACTCATTTCTGCTGTTCATTTGCCTTTTCTATTTACATTCATCCTGCCATCCCCCCTTTTGACAAATATTCCTAGCAACTTTCAGAGTTGGTGAATTGCCATTGTACTTACTAAAATCGTTTTACAAAGATGGCAAACCAGATTAAAAAATAATTTCTAGTCGAAATTTTGAGTAACCATCTTACATCTTGTATAGATCATCCAAATTTGAAGTCAATTCAATTGCTCTACCACCTACAGTTCTGTTAAAGTAATTGATCAATATACATTTTTAAAAATGTATTAATTTCATCATTTAAGAAAATAATTTTCACTTCAATGGTGCTATCTATTAATTTTGGTATGTTGATTTTTTCAACCTAGTATTAGTGTGTATTTTATGACATTAATTTTTGTGAATCTAGTCAGTTGGGAGATTTGGGGGAGGGGCTTCTATTCAGACATAAAATTTTTCATTATTTTCCTCTGCTAATAGGCAGTTAATATGGCTTTGAACTACCTTATGAATGAATTACTAACTTTAGTTGAGTCATTTCAGATAGAGAGGAATTTGTACAGAGATTCTGATTTCTCCATACATATAAACCATTCTAAGCCCTTTTAGTGTGGATTTCAGAAACAGCTAGGGTGTATTTTAGAAATAATCCGAAGAAAATATAAAAATACCTTTATTTTATAATGTTTGTGGTCATTACTCAGAAAAAAATAAGTGAAGTCTTTATTGAATTTAGTAAACAAAAAAAAAGTTAATTATATAATTAGTTGATAAATTACTAATTTGTTTCATGTAGTGGCAGAGGCATTTAATCTTGAGTTCTCCACACCCTTGGAATATATTAGCATTGGAAATCATGGATTAAATTCTTGGGCATATTGGAAAGGTAAATATAATCGTGATATGTGTTATATAAATATGTGCATAAATATGTAGGTAGAAATAAGATTTGGAAAGGCTGGACTGGTACATTATCTTATCAGTTATGAGGTGTGTTTTTTAGATTTTTAATTTGCTGCCAAATTTTGTGCTTAGTTGGTGAGAGTTTCATATGATTTTTTATATGTTTATTTATGGTATTTTTTTTTCACTAAAAATGCATCATTACCTTAGCAGCTGCCGCGCCACATGGAGCAGCATGTGTGTTTTTTAGAAGAGATCCAGAGCACCTTCCCCCAGAACCCCGGAGCCAATATGCTTCGAGAAGTCTGCAGCAGGACTCCGATCTCACCAGCAAGATCATGTAGATTTAGATATTTTTGCAGATTTTTTTCCAATAAAAATTATCTTCAGCATTTTTTTTCTTTCCTAAGTATTCTATTTTAAAATATGGTTTGAAAAAAAAGAGAAAATATAAAAGTTAATGCCTAACAAAAAAAAATAACAGCTTAAAATACATTTTCTTTTTTGCTTGGGGCCATTCTGGAAGAAGCTTGGGACTGCCACTACTTAACAACAAAAATGTGAGAGAGAGAAATACAGATATGGGTAATGGTGTATGTTTTATGAATGAGCCTTTCCTTGTTTTATATATTTGAAAGAACCTGCACCTTATTTCTTATTTTGTGTGTGTATGTATGTGTGTGTTGTGTGTGTGTGTGTGTGTGTGTGTGTGTGTGTGCGAGAGAGAGAGAGAGAGAGAGAGAAAGGAAGGGGAGGGGAGGGGAGGGAATTATGGGCAGGATTCATTCCAAGTCTACCTAGTCTTCTGCTTAGGCACTGGAATTCGTGACCCCCACCTTGATGCATCTTTTGAGAATCTTATTTAATCCCTAGCCCCAACTCTACATTCTCAATTGTATGGCTCTTCTCATTGGCTATGTTCCAGATTACCTTAGGGTAACATACCTTCAGGGACACTACTCTGGTCAGGCATTGACAAATGGACCACTGAGCAATGCCAGCAAAGTAATCCATAAATGTAACACACTGTATGGTTTGTGCAAATGAAGTTGTGATTCATTTTCCTGAATTTTTTATAAAATTAAATATTTAAATAAAATATCTGATTTATTTTAAATCATGTGGCCTAGATAGATAGATAAGTAGATAGACAGATAGATAAATAAGACTTTATCTCATGTAAACATGTTAGTTCAAGATATGCCTTAAACCTTTGTTAATCCCCCTGCCAAAATAAATATTGAAGAGCTGTAATTGGGGAGGAAATTTATAATAGCTATGGAAAAAGGGAAAGATACAATTTTGAAGAATGGTATCATAAGGAAAACATTACACATATCAAGATTCCTGAAACTTGCAGATCATTTATCTATGAAGAAAATCAAAGATATGAATTTATTTCATTTGGTATAATAGGTAAATATTTAATATACTAGAGGCCCAGTGCATGATTGAATCATGCACGTGTAGGGTCCCCTACACGCTTTCGCTTTTCGCAGTGGAGCTGGGTGCCTGTCCGCTGGTGCCGGAGCAGACAGGCACCCAGCTCCCCCACTTTTGATGGTCCACAGCCGCTGAGGGGGGTACCCTGCTGTTGAGAGGCACAGGGGGTGGGAGTCCCGCCCCCTGTGCCTCTCAACAGCAGGGTAGCCCCCCTCAGTGGCAGCGGACCCGTGCCTCTCAATGGCCGGATAGGCCACCCCGAGTCCCGCCCTCCAGCCTCCCACCGCCCAATCGTGGGCGTAGCGGAGTGATGGTAATTTACATGATACTCTATTATTAGATAGGATGGTATTCATTTCTGAATCTTTAGAGATGCAGCAAGTAAGATATATTAGAAAATAAAGAAATATTCCTGAATGTGAAGTTCAGCCAGTTGGATCTAATCTTGACAACCAAGGTTGGTACTGCATGTTACCTTCAGTGCCTCAGAGGTAAAGTGTGCACCATGAATGACTTCAGATGGCTTACAGTCAATGGTTTCAGCCACTGGGCAAGTGATGCAATGAATGAAGTACTGAGTGATATTAAAGACACTATGATAAATGGCAACTGACACTCAGACTCCATGTCTAAGACAGGATAGGTGGAGGGGAGAGGAACTGGAGAGGATATGCTGGGTCTAAGAAGGGCCAATGCCACTTAGCTTCAGCTGTTCGTGGCATATAAGAAGGTGAATCCAAATGTGGTACATCTAATTCTAAAGAAACCTAGAAATCCAGATTTGAATTTTACAAACCAGTCATCAATTGAAGTTTGCTTTATTTTATTTTATGTTTTTAAAGTAGTCTGTGCACATCTGTGGGGTATATTTAATTTACAGGAGATCTGCACCTGTTAATAGCTTTTAGACTGGATTATCACAAAGATATTCTAAAATTCCATGGATTTATGACTGTGTGGATTTTAAAAGGCAAAAGGCTAATAGACTGATTTGGTTTAGTTGGAAAAAACTCTGAGCTACAGGGAATTTGAGATCTGGATCGGCCATAAATAAGCAGAGCGAGCCAGCCCTGCCGCCGTCTGTGCCCCAGCATTGTGTAGACATCCCACCCCCTGAAAAAAAAATGGCCTTCTCACCTTTCATGGGAGCACCACAGCGCTCAATAACTCATTTCGTTTCTACAGCATACACCTTCAATCAGTGGCCAATATGATATACTAGAAACTATCACCAGGCCTGACTTTTGTCCTGCCTGGCCCTTCACAAAGCTTGGCAAGATTGAATCAGCCAAGTTCCAGTGAGAGTTGGTACTGGAGAAATAGGGATTGGCTCTTGTTTCAGTCTATGATTCAAGAGGCAGCGCTGTGAAGGGCAGCAAGGGCCAAAAAGCTGGTGGGGCTGTGAAGTAGGGGTGCCAGAGACCCAGCCAAGCGGGAGCCAAGCATTGGTGGCTTGGAAAGCTGGTGCAATAACTGGAGCTGTGGCTGGAGGCCACAGGGAGAGCTGGCTTAATTCTGCTGGATAACCACTCTGCCCAGAGCTGCTGTCATAAGGCATGGAGTTTTTTTATTGCATCGTTGTGATATCTCTCCACTCTCAACAATTAGTATAACCTCCATATCCGCTCTCTAGCTCTTTCTTAACAAAAGCTGGTCTGAGACACGTGGAACTGAGGTGAAATTGTCTTAGGGACATCCTAGCCCACCATTGCTAGCTGACACTTGAATTCTGTCCGTGGTCTCTAGAAGACTTTTGGATTACTTAACTTAGGCCCATTGCACATTAATATTAAATATTCTGATCTCATTAAAGATAACTGGCAGAGCCAGAAATATTGTATTCTTGAGAAATGCTTTTGAATATTATTTTTATTAGATCACTGAGCGCTCCTTTTGTATAGCTCTGAAAAATATTTGTATTAAAGTTAAGTGAACTATTCACTTTTTGCCCCAGCTCTAAAGAAGCTCAAAGCCAAAGATGAACTTTATTATAAAGCTAGGTTATTCCTTGACTTGTATTCCACTGTTTCCCTTGGTCCTTTTTATCTACTCAAATACCATCTGGAAAAGGGGAAGGAATAAATAAATAAAATAAAACTGTGGCAGATAATACTTTTTTTTTCAAATGCAATGAAACTCGGAATTAACCTCTCTGAAGATACAATTGAAACAAATTAACTTTCTACATAGGTATGCACAAGACTCCAGCTAAATTATCCAGGAGAGAAGACCCTTTCCTCCCAAATCTTTAGGCACAAGTCGTGTAGTTTTTATTGCATCATTAATAGTGGCTACATTCACCCTACTGCATCTTCTCAGAAGTATTTGATGTTGTTATAATATCATTTTCCCACATCTCCCTACCCAAGTCTTGGGCCAAACTCCACCTTCAATTATATTACTTTCTTAGCAATTGTAAATTCACATTCTTTTTAATGTTCCCCTTAATAGACAAGCAAAAATGGCTTGACCAGAATTTGACCTTTATTTCCACATGCCTTGGACCAAAACAAGAATTGTATAATATCCTGTCACCGGGAGAAAAGAGGAGTAAAGCAAGTTTCTTTGAAAGGTGAAAAGTTTCTATTATTCTTCACTATTCCAACAGCTAAGAATCAGATAAGTATCCTTAACATTTGCCTGGCTACACTTTTCAAGCCAGTGGCCCTGGAAGGTTAATTCTTGAGTTTGTGTTTCCTTATCTGAAAATATAGATGATATTTCTCTCACTGAGTAGCTGTGAATTTTAAATGAGCTGTTTTATGTGAAATTAATTGGAAAGTCATTATTCAACAGTGAATTTCCCCTTGTTCACTTTTAGGGATAAAGCTAAGACTAGAGGGAATAGATGAAACCCTGGACTTGCATCCTAACTCTGACTCACTCTTGGACCTTAGTCACTTAACTTTCCCAAACCACAGGTTTCCCAGTGGAAAATTAAACATTTTCCCTGCTTTAGCAGATTGTTGGGTATGCACATTATTTGAAAGTACTCTTCAAATGAAAATCATTATTAAATCTCTGGGAGATTCTTATTCAAGAAATTATAATTATTTTTATTCAAATGATCCATTTTATTCATTTCCAATGTATACTATAGTATGTTATATTTGAATTAAGCATAAAGATATTATCAAAGAAGTAGATATTTTTTAAGTGAAGATTGCTCTTCACTAAAAGAGCTTCTTATGAAAGCCTGAAGGTTAATAGGTATTAACCAGATGTACTTTTTTAGAACAATATTGTATGCCTTAGCATTGCAATGATTTCTATAGACTATATACACTAATGTGACTGTTAAAACACTTCATAGTAGCCCTATCTCTAGAGTTGCCATTGATGTGATAATGAACTAGAGCTATAACGTTCCCATTTTTTTCCAAGTCTGTGACAAGCCTGTGAACTGGAGATTATTATGCTAAGCAAAATAAGCTAGTCAGAGAAAGACAAATACCATATGATCTCACTTATATGTGAAATCTAATGAACAAAATAAGCTGACAAACAAAATAGAACAGACTGACAGCTGTCAGAGGGGATGGGGTGGAGGAAACTGGGTGAAAGAAGGTGAAGAGATTAGCCAACAAACATGCATGCATAGCACAGTCACAGACAACAATGTGGTGATGACTGATGGGATGGTAGGGGATAGAAGTCAGTAAAGGGGAAGAAAATGGGGACATCTGTAATAGTATCAAAACAATAAATTTGAAAAAGAAATTTAAAAGGCGATTCAGGGTATTTGGACCACATATATTGAAACCATCTTTATCTGCACTAAACTTTCCTCAAACTAAGTGGCTTACAGATGATTAAGTATTTTATCTTAGTCTATCCATCAAAGGCTAAGAATGTGTCCCTAAATACCCAAATCACCTGTAAAAATAGTAATGATTCAAGTTTGCATGTGTTTCTAGCCATATATTAAATTCACATATATGTGTGTATGTGTGTATATATATATATTACTCTGTTAACCCAGAATAACTTATATCTTTGTTTTCTATGTAAAACTTTCAAAAAGAAAAAGAAAAGTTGAAAAAGCACAGCAGGAAGACAAGAAATAGCACATTTAGCGCAGTGATTTATCAGGTTGAACTGAGGCCAGAATCTTGGTGTCCAGTCCCTTGATCTTTATTATTTATCACACAGCATGACCTAAAAATAGGGCGGGCCAAGGGAGGAAGGCAATAAAAGGCCCTCCTGCGAGGACAGACAAAACCAGCCATTGATTGAATTGTATCTGATTGTTCACTGCACCGTGCACCTGTGCTGTTTCCCACCCCTTTCAGAATCTCCTTGGTCCTGAGGGTTGAACAGTGATCGTCTTGCAAACAATATCCAAACTGAGATGGGAAGAAGGACAAAAGCTAAATTTATCCCAGCACTTTCTTCACTCCAAGCTCCCACTTTCCTGTGACGCACAATTGTCATTTTTGATGAAGGGGAAAAAAAAAAAAAGCTATTTTCAATAATGAAACATGGATTCCCCGTCCTACTAATATCAGTACAACTGCATCCCACAGAAGTGTCATTTATGGAACCGTAAGCAGGAAGACAGATGTCACTGTGTCCTCTCATCTGCGCTTGTTTTTCACTGAGCTTCAGTAGTCAAGGCAGGAAATAGGAATGCAGGGAGAAGGCTCAGCCCGACTGGGAACGACTGCATAAAGTCTCCCAAGAAATTGTTTTATTTTTATTTTTTTATTGTTTAAAGTATTACAAATAGTAGTACATATGTCTCCTTTTTTCCCCCATTGATCTTCCCCCAGCCTCCCCTACCCCCTGGCACATGCCCTCACGCCCTCCCACCCCCCGCAGTGTCTTGCATCCATTGGTTATGCTTTTGTGAAAGCATACAAGTCCTTCCGTTGATCTCTTACCTGCCCTCCCCAACCCTCCCCAGCCTTCCCACTGTAGTTTGACAGTCTGTTCGATGCTTCTTTGCCTCTGTGTCTATTTTTGTTCATCACTTTATAATGTTTTTTATATTCCACAAATGAGTGAGATCATGTGGTATTTTTCTTTCATTGACAGGCTTATTTTGCTTAGCATAATGCTCTCCAGTTCCATCCATGCTGTTGCAAATGGTAAGAATTCCTTCTTTCTTACTGCAGCATAGTATTCCATTGTGTAGATGTACCACAGGTTTCTAATCCATTCATCTGCTGATGGGCATCTAGGCTGTTTCCAAATCTTAGCTATGGTGAATTGTGCTGCTATGAACATAGGAGTGGATATATCCTTTCTGATTGGTATTTCTAGTTTCTTGGGATATATTCCTAGAAGTGGTATTACTGGGTCAAATGGCAGTTACATTTTTAATTTTTTGAGGAAACACCATACTGTTCTCCACAGTGGCTGCACCAGTCTGCATTCCCACCAGCAGTGCACGAGGGTTCCTTTCTCTCTGCATCATCACCAGCACTTGTCGTTTGTTGATTTGTTGGTGATAGCCATTCTGACTGGTGTGAGATGGTACCTCATTGTCGTTTTGATTTGCAGCTCTCGGATGATTAGTGACTTTGAGCATGTTTTCATGTCTCTTGGCTTTCTGAATGTCCTCTTTCGAAAAGTGTCTATTTAGGTCCTTTGCCCATTTTTTGATCGGATTGCTTATCTTCCTTTTGTGAAGTTGTATGAGTTCCCTATAAATTTTGGAGATTAAACTTTTATCGGAGATAACATTGGCAAATATGTTCTCCCATGCAGTGGGCTTTCTTGTTGTTTTGTTGATGGGTTTGTTTTTTTGTTTTTGTTTTTTTGCTGTGCAGAAGCTTTTTATTTTGATGTAGTCCCATTTGTTTATTTTCTCCTTAGTTTCCATTGCTTTAGGAGCTGTATCAGTAAAGATATTGCTACAACAAATGTCTGCTATTTTGGTGCCTATGGCTTCTTCTAAGATTTTTATGGTTTCTCATTTTACTTTTAAGTCCTTTATTCATTTTGGGTTTATTTTTGTGTATGGTGTAAGTTGGTGGTCTAGTTTCATTTTTTTTGCAAGTATCTGTCTAATTTTCCCAACACCATTTATTGAAGAGACTGTCTTGACTCCATTGTATGTTCTTGCCTCCTTTGTCAAATATTAATTGAGCATAATGGCTTGTGTCGGTTTCTGGGTTCTCTGTTCTGTTCCACTGGTCTATATGTCTATTCTTATGCCAGTACCAGGCAGTTTTGAGAACAGTGGCTTTGTAATACAGCTTGATATCTGGTGTTGTGATCCCTCCAACATTGTTCTTCTTTCTCAAGATTGCTGCAGCTATTCGGGGTCTTTTTTTATTCCAGATGAATTTTTGGAGAGTTTGTTCTAGGTCTTTGAAGTATACCATTGGTATTTTAATGGGGGTTGCATTGAATTTATAGATTGCTTTGGGTAGTTTTATTTTAATTGCAAAAGTAAAAGGAGTTTTAATGGATTAGCTCTAAAGATTCTAAAATTAGGAAAAAAATTCCAGTTTGGCAAAAACATGTTCAGTCACGGCAAATTGCAATAGCTAAGATTTGACTTGAAGGGACTGTTCGGTGACATTACAGTCATCAAGTTACAATCTTGCATCTAAGCAAAGCAAACTGACCAAGTCCTCGGTAGTCTATAAACTTGTTTCTAAAATCACATTTGGGAAATCTTTATAGCTGTGCATGAGAATACTTGACCCAAATCTGGAAGCACTGAGACCAAGTGAGCAAATAAACAATAATATTTTAGAGATATTTATTAGGTTGTCTTCACAGCAGCTTCACATGAAGAATAATAAAGTTAAAATGTCTGACTGGGCTATTAGCCTGTGTCAGTAATAGGAAGAATGCCAACTGGAGGTCAAGTATACTTGTGCAAATTGAGATACTGATGCAACAATCTGAAACTCAGCTTGTTCACTAAATTGTATCAATAGTTATAAGGATGTTTGGAATAGCAAATAAAATAATAAATGTTAGCTGCCAGGCAGACAAGTATTAAATTACGGTTCTTATTTCATTATGATTGCTATTATTATAACTAACATTGTAAGAATTTAGTTTTCCTTTGGAATGCTTTCGATACAGACTTCCCATGACAATAGGCCTGATCTTTGCAAAAAAATTAAGTTCAAGAATAAGAAACTAAATATGATGAATTTTAAAAAAGTCTTTTAATTGCTGTGCATTGGAGAAGGCCAGATTATTCTATTATACATAATAATTAAAGCACCAAAGCCTATCATTTATTCCTGAAAAGACAGAGTAGGAAGAGAAGGAAATAGTCAATGATGTGTAAAAAGAAAATTTCCACTCTTGGTTACCCCTTATTCAGTCTATTTCATGCAGCCATGCTTGAGGTCACAAAAGGCGACCTGAAGGCTGGTGGTAAAATATGTTTCTGCTCTTCTGAGAAGCTGTTAACTCGATAGACTGTGAATAGCCTCCCAAGTCCTCAGAAAACAACTGTACATTTCTCAGTGTGTTCTCAACGTGGGCAAATGAGAGACGAGTGCCCAGAGATCTAGGGTGATGATAAGTCCAACAGAAAAATAGGACTCTCTCCTGCCTGTCAGAAGAACACTTCCTGCACTTGCCCTCATTTTCATTTTATTAATATCACAAAAGCAGGCCCTTGCATTTTACTTGATTCAATGTTTTGACTAAATTTGCAGTGTAATGGAAGAGACTTACCATGTTGCTACTTCCATTTTGCAGATGAGGGATCTTAGACAGGGAGGGATTAAATAACCCACCTCAGTACCTAACAGGACTGCTGGAGATTTGGGTCTTGAGCCCAGGTATAGTGACTGTATAGCCTTAATTCATATATATATATATATGAATTAATGACTGACAATATGATTTATGTAACTAATGACTGACAATATGATTTACGTAACTTTTTGCTTTGTGTGACTATAGACTGAATATATATATATATATATATATATATATATATATATATATATATATATATTGATTTCAGAGAGCAAGAGAGAGGGAGAGAGAGATAGAAACATCAATGATGAGAAAGAATCATTGATCGGCTGCCTCCTGCACCCCTCTCCCGCACTGGAGATTGAACCTGCAACCTGGGCATGTGCCCTGACCTAGTATAAAACCATGACTTCTTGGTTCATTGGTTGATGCTCAACCACTGAACCACACAGGCAGGGCTAGCCTGAATTCTTAACCTCAGCCACTTGCCCCCTTTGGGCAAGGCAGTTGTAAGCACATGTTCAATCTTAGAAGCAAAGCTACAAACAAAGGTGAGCCTAAAAGTGGTTGCATTCTCAAATGCTTTCCACGAACTGAGTGTAAAATGAACATATGGTACAGAGTGTAAATGTCAATGCCCATATTATAGCATCTTCTCCAAACCGAGATCACACAGCTGTACTACAAATCACAAAGTTCAGGTCAGCCAGCAGGCCATATTCTATATGGAACTTGAAAGTATGAATCTCTCCCCTTCAGGGTAGAGAAACACACACACACACACACACACACACACACGCTAAAACTTTGATGAGACAAAACACCAAATTATAAGCTTCTTGAGCCCAAACGTCCCAGTAAAAGCTGATTACATATGCATTACAGAGAGGTAAAACAATATATTCTTAAATGAATTTAAAAGTTGTACATTGCTTTGAGGGGAAAAGACTAATGACTGACAATATGATTTACGTAACTTTTTGCTTTGTGTTACTATAGACTGAATGTTGTGGTTCACCAAAATTCATATGTTGAAACCTAATCCTCAATATGATGATATTTGGAGGTAGGACCTTTGAGAGGTGATAGGTCAAAAGGGTGTAACTATCATGAATGGTTTTGTGCCCTTATAAAAGAGACTCCAGTTCCCTTGTCCCTTCTACCATGGGAGAAGGCCACTGATGAACCAGGAACTGAGGCCTCACCAGACACGGGAATATGCTGATGCCTTGATCTTGAACTTCACAGTCCCCAGAACTGTGAGAAATAAATGTCTGTTGTTCATAAGCCACCAAGTCTATCATGTTTTGTTATAAAATCCCAAGCAATCTTACTAATAAGACAGTATTGATAATTTGATGGTTCTGTGGAAGTCTTTCTAAATTTTATCTTAGTTCTCTTTAATATTGTTTTGTGTTCTCATTTCGACTGACAGGAGTGTCTTGAGGGTAACTCTTTTGCAATTTAAATGATTCTTATTAAGCAAAGCTAGGGAAGAAAGTCTATTTTATTATTTTTTAGAAATAACTGAATCATAGTATTTAATCAATGACCCGTTTTGTCAAAGAAACATAAAAAGGGATTGAGTACCTGCATAATATACAATATCAATTAATATGAAATTATTTATGATTCTTAGAATGATAGAATGCCAAATTTAGGAAACATCTCTAAGATCTTTCGTCATCATGTAGAGAATGACAATGATGAGGAGAAGAAATTAATATTGTTTTGGCCCGACCTGAGTGGTTGAGCAGTGACCCATGAACCAGGAGGTCATGGTTCGATTCCCAGTCTAGGCAAATGCCCTGGTTGCTCGCTCGATCCCCAGTAGGGGGCATGCAGGAGGCAGCCAATCCATGATTCTCTCTCATCATTGATGTTTCTATCTCTCTCTCCCTTCCTCTCTGAAATCAATTTAAAAAAAAAAATATTTTTTAAGCCCTAGCTGGTTTGACTTAGTGGATAAAGCCTCTGCCTGCGGGCTGAAGGGTCCCATGTTCAATTCCGGTCAAGGGCACATGCCCGGGTTTCGGCTGTGCAGGAGGCAGCCGATCGATGATTCTCTCTCATCATTGATATTTCTTTCTCTCTCTCCCTCTTCCTTTCTCTCTGAAATCAATATATATATTTAGGAGTTACAAATGACTTTCTTTTAAAATACATTCCTTGACAAGAACCGTGATACATATGATAAAAGCCAGAGATCCAGGTCAAAACAAGCTACTGTACACGGTCAGGAGGACGTCTACGGAAGCAGGCATCTCCCACCACAGTATCCAGTGGCTAGTTGAAAAGGTTAATATCCTTTTAAACAAACTAGTTAGCTATTTATAGAAAGGGGAAAAAAACTACAGATAAAATCAATCTCAGCTTCAAAAAGTGATTTAAAGCTATGTATTAGGATGAAACTGTATTCGTGATTTAAAATATTTAGCTAACAGATTGTTTATCTTCCACCACAGATCTGTATCTGCTGTTTAGCTCATGGAACTAAAAATATTCACTTATTTGGCATATTCTTCTGGTTAAATTATTGGCAGAAATTTCAAATTAGGTAGAAATCTTACGTTTCCAAATGCAAAGGTGGTTGTGGGCTGGAGGTTGGTCTTACATGTTTTTGTTATTTGTTTCTTTATTACAGGAAGTTTATAAAGATATCAGCAGAAGGTAAAGTATAAGTATTGAAAATTGGAGGAAGACTAATAATTGTCAAGTTCATCACCAGATAAACCTGTGTATAATTTTTTAAGGGATAAGTCCAAACCAAGAGCTCTCTCATTCTTTAGGCTATTTGTTAATTAGCACTTTGACTATTTGGCAATCATATGAATCAAGAAAATAAAAATTACAGAAAGGCATGATTTTTTTCAGTGGCTTTCTTATCTTCCTAGCAAGTGGGAGCCCACACATAAATGATGAGTAAGCTAGTTTCCAAGCCTACTTTCTTCAGGAGAAAGCAAATTCTAGCTGCCACCTAAGCAGCCACTGAGTTCATGGCAATAAACAACAGATAATTGGCAGCCAGATGGTGAGAGGTAGAAAGAGCACCCTAACATAGGACAACCTTCCTATCAGAATTTCTTCACATCACTGTATTCCACAGTGAGAATCTTTGAGTGCCTCAGCTACTTATGGATTATCTCTAGCAAACCTGGAAGATATGTTTGATATTTAGGTGTTACCTAAAATAACTAACTCCCTATACTTCAATTTATACATTGAGATGTCCCATCTTCTCCTTGTATCCATGTTGGCACTAGTTAACTAGTTGATGTCATCTTCATAGGACATAATCCATACTAGGCACATGTTAAGTGTATTGTTTCCACAGCTTCATGGTATTTCATTTACCATGCACTCACCCATAAAAATAGCAGCTCTTATCCTCCTTAACCCTTCCCTAAGAACCCCTTGTCCCTATCATGGGAACTATTGTGGAAAAGCTTGGCTTTGTTAGAGATGTGCATAGTTAGTAGAAAAGGAGAAGACATTGTGAAAAAATAGAAATTGTATTAGAGAGCTGACTTAATCATATTTAAACTAGTTTCTTTACTACAGAACTTCTCAGAGACTTTAACATTAATGCTTAAAGTTATTGTAAGGAGGTTTCAAGGGAGGACACATCATATTGTTCTCTGCTAAAAGTTACACACTTTACATTGTCATATTGCTGAAGATACTCACCTTACCCCTGCTCTCCATTATGGTTTCATTTAAGACATATGAATCCTCTTTTTTGAAACTTAAATAGTACTTTGGGAGGGTAAGGAGATTGATTAGCAATATTTCCTATCTTAATGTGATTTGGTTTGAGAAGGTTGCTCTGCCCAGCATCTAGCTATGCTAAATTACATTTGTATTGATTTAAAAGAAAAGGAAGAATATGGTTTTTACCACAGCTGGATGTGTACATTTCTGAGTATGGGGAGTAGCAGAAAGAGGTAGATGACTGGAGATGTGAGGAGAACTATGTTCATGGTTTAGTTTGGGTTGAGGGGGATTAAGTTGGGTTGGAGTTTGTTCGAGAGGTGATAATAAAGTCAGTATAAAACCGAATGATGCCTATTTTACAAAGAGGTATATTTTTTCACAAATATGTCCATATTTCTACCACATAAGAAATATTCCTATTCTCAAAAATTTAGTTAATTAAATTGTGGTACCCCTGAATTCAAAGTTTAGCTATGTTTGGGTTACATACAGTAAAGGTGACTAACTGGGACCCTACCTTCCATTTGTTAAAATTGTTTCTATAACAAAGATTTTTTCCAAGGTTCAAAATATGAACTTATAGGTGCACTTTTAAAATATAGCCTGTTGTAATATGTAGTCTATCTAAGGTTTTTCCATCAAGAGTCATTTTTCCTAAATTAAATTAACAGTCATCTTTTTATCTGTAGGAATGTAATTACTAGTCATAGAAATATGTGTATTTTGGAGGTTTATATTATTACTTTTAATTTGGAGAGCTCAAGTTATTGGCAAAGTTCAAATGACATGCAGCTCCAGAAATACTTAGTATGTTGTCTAAAAAGAGACAAGATTATATAATGATACTCTAGCTTAAGTAAAAACAAACTAAACTAAAAACTTGATTATAGGAAGTTATAATCTTGGTAATCAGAGCTGGTTCTCTTAAAGGGCAGCCCTATCCCCAAAAAGAATAAAATGCATGTTCCTTGATAGAAAGATATTAACTATATTTTCTTGCTACAGGCCAAGTGCACAACATTTGTGCACTGGGGGGAAGGGTCCCTCAGCCCAGCCTGGGCCCCAAGGGGTCCTTGGTCCTGCTACGGAGCTCCTGCCGCTGCTAGTAAGCACAGCTTCTGGCTGAGCGGCACTCCCCTGTGGGAGTGCACTGACTACCAGGGGGCAGCTCCTTCATTGTGCGTCTGCCCCCTGGTGGTCAGTACACATCATAGCAACCAGTCATTTGCCATTTGGTCAATTTGCATATTAGCCTTTTATTATATAGGATTTTCTGTATTCTTGATGCTTCTAGCATATGGGACCTTGCGGATTAGGGGAAGGTTGCCTGCCCTTCCCATGGCTAGTAAATTAGTAGAGATATCAAATGAATCCCATACAACCACAAGTTTTTTAGTACAACTTTTATATGCAAACCAACCATTCCAGAGCCATACCTCCTCTACTGAACTTTTAAATTCTAGATCAATATCCCTAATTATCTCAGGACCAGGTACCAGGCAACTCAAGAGAGCCTTTATGCCCCAGAACCTGCTAAATTATTCCAACTAGCCAACCCTAAGCCTGTGGACCCTGCCTCATTCCTTCCCACAGAAACCACAATAAAAAGGCTCTTGCTATGCTTTCCTCCTGCTCCCTCTGCTTCCTGGTATTCCCTGGTGCCTCTCCATGTGGCCTTACATAACATGGTGTATCCTTTCTTCTTGGGAAGGTGACAAACTGTCTTTTCAATGACAATCATCTTCTGAACTGTTGGTCTCATTAGATCGGAATACTAACAAAGCCTATAATTTAAAACAAAGACTTTAAATTCATGCCAATGGGTAAACACAAGGTTGTTTAATTTTCAATTCAGAATGCCTAGAAATAACAGAGGGTGAGGTCCAGATCTATAGATGGGGGTAGAATCACTCCCTTTGTACAAGTAACTCTTGCTGTAATGAAAGATAAGAAGGTATAAAAATGTGGATTTTCTGCCAGTTCAGCTCTCACTGTCTCTCAGGGCTCAGCTTCGGTGTCCTTATTTGTGAAGTGAGAAATGTGAACTGGATAATCTATAAATCCTTCTAGATATTTAATATAATGTCTTCGTGTTTCTGCTAATATATTTATTAAAATATATTTATTAACAGAATACCTGTAGTTAGTATCACTTCACCTATTTAAACATCATGTTGATATTATTTTGTCTATTGCCAATTTTGCCACCAGATATGAGTTCCTTAATGGTAGGTACTTGTTTTATTAATTCTTCTGTTTCTGGTGCCAACCACAATGTGTATCCAACAGTTAAAGCACAACAAACACAATAATTGATTTAATTTAAGTACAGTAAGCTTTATATTGGGTGGAAATAGATGGACATAAAAACAGGATAATAAAAACCAGTATTTTAACTGTAGGCTTGAATAAGAAAACTACATTGAGACATTTAATCCAAACATTTCTGCTAATAAATAAATTGAATATTTGTAAAATAAAAGAATCAGTCACTATAATACATTCTCAATAACTAGAAAAAATCAAATGAAAGCTTTTTAGGGAATTTCATTTAAAATTTCTTGAAGTTTCTTTTTTTAATGACTGGTTATTGGTTTAAAGTATTATTTCAGAGACTGATTGAAATTTTTTACCCACTAAAAAGCAACAATGGGCATTTTAATTTTATAGAAAAATGAAAAAAATATATTAATCTTCAGCCATGCCAAAAAGGCAAACAAAAAGACGGCTTTTAATTAAATCCAAGGGCTAGAAGTCTAGGTACATTTTTTTCATTTTCCTCTTCATTGCTCTCTCATGTTGCATTGTAACTGCTCCTCATCTGATTTACATTTTTCTCTCTTCAGAAAGAAGAATATTGAAAGTCACAATAGTATATGTTTTAAAAGAAAATTTTAATTACTAATTCATAAGAAGTAATATTCATGGGCTATGTTACATGGTCTAAATTAAAACACTAAGTTCAATTTGCTCTGAGGGAATGTTAATACAGGTAATATAGGCAAAGGGATATGTGAATGTGTTCCATGTCCTGTAAGAGAAAATTCTGAGCTTCAACAGGTGAGTACATTTCAGCATCTGAGTTAAAGGCCCCTTTGTGATCCTTATTTTGATAAGGCTTATATTCTAGAAATGAGATCTAAGTAATTGAAATCATTCTCAGATTATTTTTGATCCTCTACACCAAAGAAGGTCTGGAGGGTATTTTCAAATCTCCTTTTCTATCACTGGTTTATCATTAAGAATTTAAGCACACAAGTTAAAAAGAGACTAGAAAAATAAATTGGTTAAAACTGAGTCTGGATTATGCTAGGATCATTCCTTTGTGTAACTGCTTTGATATCTGAGTCTTCTAGTCACTAGGCTCCACTTAGCAATTTTAATAAGGGCAGAAGTTATTGAAACAAGAAGAGATCAATAGCCAGCCAGCTTTATCCGCATGCCATGTAAATTAGAAATTTTCTAATGAATACTCCTAAGAAGTATACCTCAACTTGTACAGAATCAAAATCCACAAAAGTCTTTACTGTAACTGTTTATATCTAAGTAAAGTGGAGAATTGAGAATTTTATTTAGCCAGGCAGTGTGGCTCAGTTGATGGAGCATCGTCCCATGCACCAGGAGGTGGCCAGTTTGATTCCCGGTCAGGGTCCATGCCCTGGTTGTGGGCTCAATCCCCAGCAGTGGGCGTGCAGGAGGCAGCCAGTCAATGTTTCTCTCTCATCAATGGTTCTCTCTCTCTCTCTCTCTCTCTCTCTCTCTCTCTCTCTCTCTTTTCTCTCTCCTCTCTCTCTCCTTTCCTCTCTCTGAAATAAATAAAAACATATTTTTAAAAGAATTTTATTCAGATGATTTATATTTAAAAAACAGAAAAATATATGCTACAAGAATAAAAAGAAATGTGGCAAGAATGTTGCTATAAAAGAAGCAGTCTCACCAATTATAATCATGTTATCAACATGCTCATTGTTGATAACAGATAGTACAAATGCATTATCCTTTACTTGGCTTAACCCACCTAAAGTCTTACACAGAATGAATTTCCAGTACATATTTTTAAATCAATGTGTTTGTTATTCTAATTAAATATAGCTAAATCTGTGTGTATAATATACCAATAGGCTAAACAAACCAAAAAAATATATGATCTATTCAATACATGCTAAAAATTCCTTTAAAAAATACATTCCTTATTTTGCTAAAATGAAACTGCAGATGGAATGGTGTTCCTATAATATAACTTAAAATATCTGTTCTGAAGCAAAAATTGTCATCATGCTCAATGGGAAATTTCTAGAAGTATTTATTCTTTAAACTACATTTTCTTAAACTGAATTGGCTTGGGGTGGTAAAACAAAAATAGGTCATATTTAAACTAACTAAACCCATTCCTGCTTCATCCCATACAGCAATGCTTTACCTCATCCCCCATCCAAAGTTCCCATACTCCTCTGATCTGTGCATATGGCATGTGCACTTTTGACTTCAGTGATTGTCAAGTTCTACCTGCCTATTGGTTGCATGCACTGTGGACCACTCAGTGTGGACCAGCCTTATCCTGCCACTGGACCTCCTGGACTTGCATCCACAAGTCATTCTCAGTAGGCATGGACATTGCCTCAGTGTTTCTGTGCATGATGCTAGGGACACTGCTGCCCATGGCAGCTCATGATGATGCCAGATTCACCATCACTGACCAGTGCTGGTTCCACCACTTCCAGACTGGCACTGCCACTGTCTCAGGTCACAGATCACCACCACCCTGCAGGCAGAACTTGCAAAAACGTCTCCCTGCAACCTATCTACCACACCACTGCATAGTTCATACTACCTTACTTGTACATTCACAGATCATAGCTCTGTGAGCAAACTATTTTTACTAGTGACCTATTCTTTGTAGGATTAATGGAAAATGGAAATTTAAAAAAAATGTGATTCTTCTGTTCTGCTTGTTCATTTATTTCTTTTAGATTCCAAATTTCATCTGACATTTGTTTTTCTTTATCTGACTTATTTCACTCAGCAGACTACCATGTAGGTCCATTCATGTTGTTGACAATGATAGATTTCATTTTTTTTATGGATGAGTCATATTCCATTTATATATGCACCACTTTTTCTTTATCCATTCATCTATTGATGAGCACTTAGGTTGCTTCCATATCTTAGTTACTGTATATAATGTTGCAATAAACCTATGGTTGTTCTGTAGTTTAGTTATAATTTTGATGTGGTTTTGGGAGGTTTAAAGTACACATTTACCTATGCTGCTATGTTGACCAGAAGCACTTACTATTTTTTAAATTAAAGAATTGCATACCTGCCGAAACCGGTTTGGCTCAGTGGATAGAGCGTCGGTCTGCGGACTGAAAGGTCCCAGGTTCGATTCCAGTCAAGGGCATGTACATTGGTTGCGGGCACATCCCCGGTGGGGGGTGTGCAGGAGGCAGCTGGTCGATGTATCTCTCTCATCGATGTTTCTAGCTCTCTATCCCTCTCCCTTTCTCTCTGTGAAAAATCAATAAAATATAAAAAAAAAAGAATTGCATACCTTCCCACTAAGGTTAGCTTTGGTAGCCTGAAGCTAGTACATTACCAACAACTGGCAAATTACCAACTGTAATAAAAAGTTCTAACTGTTCCTAAGGTAGCATCACTGAAGTCTGGCCGAGTGTCCTTCAAGTATCCTGCTGAATTTCTTGGCTTTTTCAATTGTATTTCATTACACGAGATTGGCCAGGGCTATTGGTCAATAAGGAGACACACAAATATGCCTCTGTAGCCTTTGTCTGGTATTTCTGAATCTCAGCTGGAAGGGGATGGTCATTATATTTGTGAATCACCTTTCAAACTTCTGAGGAAAGTCAGCTGGAAATACTGTACTACTGTTGTAAACAGTATTATAGAGCAGTTGGAAATATTGAAATTACATTATGCCGAAGGAAGGAGTACTGGAGAGGGGAAGTATAATGTAATGTTTCAAATGACATCAAGATTATATCAAGAGGTATTTGTGGCTTATGCTTCAGAGCAACTTTAACTGAGCCCCAGGAAATGGAAGCTGAGAGACAGGTAGGAGGTTCGTGGGCAAGAAGCACCAGCTCTGCTGTCATGGGCGGGAAATGGGAAAAGCAATGCCAGAGCCCACTGACCACATTCCAGGGTCATTGTGCTGTGTTCAGACATGCACAAACCCCGAGTACCTACAAGGACAGTGCTGAGCATACACCAATAACTGTGTCCAAGAGCTGACCCCCTGTGACAGATGAAGATCAGACCTCTGCAGAGTGTGGATAGCTCCAAGATCAATGATTACGCTGAAGACTAAGAAGACCATCAAAACCTGGAATGACTTCTCTGTTATCTAAGTGTTATCCCTTCCTTCAAGGTTCAGCTATTACTTTAGCTTTGTGATTTGGGGAAACGTCACTTGGTCTTTCTCAGACACAATTTCCTCACCTAACGGAGACCTAAGACTAGAAAATGTCTAATACTATGTCCAACTCTGAAATTCTCTGAGTCTCTGATTCAAAAACATTCCAGGTCACAGTATTAACACCTCTTCTTGAGCTCTCAGAGCACTTACGGCCGGCAACTTGCAATTTACCATGAGGGCTGAATTTTAAAACATTTGAATGTTTCACTAGGTTCTTTCTCCCCAAATTGATCAGAAATTTATCAGGGCCAAGTGTTTTATTTGTTCAGAGGGCATAATGTGAAATAAACACTCATTGGAGAAATGAACAAATGAAATGTTACATTCTCTTGCATTCACACGCCTTAATTACTTAAAGATCAAGAAAAGGAGA
The DNA here is from genome assembly GCF_951640355.1 of Cnephaeus nilssonii. Taxonomy (NCBI): domain Eukaryota; kingdom Metazoa; phylum Chordata; class Mammalia; order Chiroptera; family Vespertilionidae; genus Cnephaeus; species Cnephaeus nilssonii. Next base: position 57,864,182 of record NC_137081.1, read on the forward strand.
AATTACATTTGAAAAGCTTGCTCCATCCTTGTCTGATAGAGAAATGTTACTGGACTCCCCAGGAGCCAGATACGGAGACAACGATTAGATGGAGAAAGCATATTAGGGCATGCTATTGGGATTAATAATGTCCTTGTCGTTTCCTCAAAAAATTAAAAATGGAACTTCCATTTGACCCAGTCATCTCATTTCTGGAATACATCCCAAGAAAACAGAAACACCAATCAGAAAGGATATATGCACCCCTATGTTCATAGCAGCACAATTTACAATAGCTAAGATTTGGAAACAGCCTAAGTGCCCATCAGCAGATGAGTGGATTAGAAAACTGTGGTACATCTACACAATGGAATACTATGCTGCTATAAAAAAGAAGGAATTCTTAACCATTTGCAACAGCATGGATGGAACTGGAGATCATTATGCTAAAGGAAATAAGCCAGACAGAGAAAGATAAATATCACATGATCTCACTCATTTGTGAAATATAATGAACAACATAAACTGATGAACAAAAATAGAACCAGTCATAGAAGCACTGAACAGACTGTCCAACTTATGAGGGAAGGCAGGGAGTGAGGGGATAAGAGATCAACCAAAGGACTTGTGTGCATGCCAATGGACACAGATGGTGGGGGGGGGGGCAGGTGAGGGCATGTGCTGGAGGATGGGGGAGGCCAGGGAGTGGTCAATGGGGGAAAAAGAAGATTTATGTAATACTTTAAACAATAAAGAATTTAAATTAAAAAATAATAGTAATAATGTCCTTGTGTGAAAGAAAGGAAGAAGAGGCAGAGGGAAAAAGAAGATGGTTCTAAAGCACAGTCATAACAGGGGATGCTGCCAGTCACAGGAGGAGGGCCTATAACTGGGATGAGGCTTAAAGTAATTGTCCTAAGTAGAAGCAAGGCGTTCTCACATTTGTACCCTCCTCTCCAACCTCCCACTAAAAACAGACATTGGATTTGGGCTGCCCACACGAAGGGCGTGTGACCTTGGGCAAAGTTCTCCAAGGACAATTCCCAGAGAGGGATGACAACTGAGGGCCAGGAGCTGGGGGAAGAAGGGGTTTAGTGCTGTGGGAGCAGAGTCAATGAGAGCAGGTTAGCCCAGCAGCTACTGCACAAAAAGGTAGCCCATTCTAGAGCATGCTTCATTCCTTTTTTTCTTTAACAGAACTCTGCTATTTACTAAATGCTTTCACACACCTAACCTCCCTGGTCCAGACAACAACCCCGTGAAATGTGAATTATTGTCACTTCTAAATAGTAGCTGTCCACCACCCAGAACTGAAATATCATTGCTGACATGTACACATAAGGAAATGTTCGACATTGAAATTGGGACTCAAAAGAACTGTTGGCCCAGAAAGAAACTCACTACAGACTGATTCATTTGCCTCCCAGCAAATAACCATTATGGCTTGTCTCATTTTCGGTTCTTATAAGTGTATTTCTTGTATCATGTGATCTCACGCATCTAAGGGAAATAATGAACAACATAAGCTGAAGAACAAAAACAGACCCGGCGACAGGGAAGCATCGACCAGACTGTCAAACCTCAGAGGGAAGGCAGGGGAGGATGAAGGAAAGGGAGAGAGATCAACCAAAGGACTCATATTCATGCAAATGGGCCTAACCAGTGGTCATGGAGAGTGGGGCGGGGGGGGGGGGGGGGGGGGGTGCGGGCATATGGAGGGGTTCGGGATGGGAATAGGGGGATGAGGACAATTATGTGATACCATAACCAATAAAGAAATTTTAAAAACAAATAGTAACTGACAGATGAGTTTTATTAGCATATGTAAAGGTGACCCCAGGGGCCTCCCAGAACTAGTGAAAATAATTTGAAAGTCTAGGAGTATGGAGGAAGATCTGGAGTCTCCCAACTGCATGCTGAGTGAGACACTGATAAACTGTGGTGATTGCTGCTATTGTGATCACTATTGCTCTCAACGGGTTGTAAACTGAAAATCGGATTACTGTAATATTGTGTTCACAAAACATTATTTTCAGGATATATTAAGGAAGAGTGTCAGGTTTCTTGTTCTATAGCTTCCAGGGTCCACATTTTCTGCATTTAAAAAAATAATAATATCTCCAGTCTCTGACACCTCTTCTGGTCTCCACCTGTAATGCCTGTAAGTTCTTTGTGAACTCGTGTGTATAATTAACTTATACAGGGCAATGGTTCTCAAAGATGACTGTATATTAGAATCCCCTGGAGATTTGTGGGGTTTTTTTAAGCCCATATCCAGGTCCTCACCTCATACCAATTAAATCAGAATCCCGGAAAGTATTTTTTTTAAACTTCTCTGGTGATTTTAATATGCAGCCCGGGTTGAGAACCAGTGATCTAGTCCTGGCTTAAATTCACTTCAAACACTTGCATGTTCCTTTACCATCCACTCTCTTTCCATAAGCTTTAATATCCCTCTGTTCTTCATTTTTCCCTTCAAGATCCTCATCAATAATTCAGAAGATAAAAGTAAAATCAGAGTTAAGAGGTTTTATATCCTTTTCATTATCCATTAACCTACACCTAAGTAATACCCTATGCTTCCCAGGTCCTTTGGTTGCAAACATAATTTAAAATTCTCTTTTAGTTATTAGTATCCTTCTCAAATCTCTGCTAAATCAAACAATTCCAATAAACTTTTTTAAATCACATGACTATTTTTTGTTCTTTTAATCTCACCCAGTTGCTTTATGGCATGCTTCTACCTCTGTTTTATAGATTCCACACTTAGCAAGAAAATTTCTTTGCTACATTCCAGTCATTGTTCAAGCAACTTTCAATAAAACCTGTGGCATTACTTTTCCTCCATGTGTTAAAAATTTAAGTTTTTTGTGTGTCTGTTCTCTAGCATCATCATATCAATATCCTACTCCACAAGTATGATTTCTAATTCTTTATTTTTTAATCCTCACCAAAAAAAAAAAAACACAAAAAAAAAACATGTTTAGAGAAAAAGGTAGAGAAACATTGATGTGAGAGAGAAACATTAATTGGCTGCCTTCCATTTGTGCCCCAACCAGGCATCAAACCCACAACCCAGAATGTGCCCTGACTAGAAATTGAACCAGCCACCTCTCAGTACACAGGAGGACGCTCAATGAACGGAGCCACTCTGGCTGGGCTGATTTCTAATTCTATCAGTGCATTTTTCTCTTTAAGAATGCAGGCACCACTTTGCATTATGGGAAGATTATAAATGACAGTTTGAAATTTATAAGGTCCCTTTAAATATGTGATTCCCTCTGTATTTTGTTCTTGGTTCCATTTGGACAATATTCTACTTCTCCTAGAATTTCACATTAAATTCTTTTTTATTCAGTTATGCACACCATTCTGAGAAATCTTCTATACTTTCTCAGGAGGCTATTAGTTTAGAAATTTAGGTTATACTCCAGAAAACACCCTCCTCTACTTAACATCTAGATGGCCAGTTACTCACATAATATGTCTTCTTTTCTCTTTAAAACCATGACCCCCAAAGCAAAGAACAAATGACCCCAAACTTTTCATGTCCAGCAATGTAAAAGACTGCAAAATCCTTAGAAACCCACACTCCATACTCTCCATGGCTCTCTCATTGATTTCCCTGTGAAGGGGCAGAAATGAAGAATAGTGGATTGATTGGATGAATCTGAGCAGATTTTCTTCCCAAGAAGAAAATAATGCACTTCTTGATGTGTCCTTGCGAAGGCACCCACTCCATGCATGTAAGAGTTACCAACCAATGCAATGAGGCCCTCACACTGGTGAAGAGATGTCTTCCCTGGGAGTCACTGTCCATCACCCTGGCTGTTCAGTTCAATTCTCCTTTCTTCTAAGGGTCTGACTTTCCTCCTGGGAAGATCCTCTAACTCATGTGCCCACATTTTCTATTTCTTTCTCAAACTTCCATTTGTAAACTTTGAGATTTGAGTTTTGATCCATGTTTACATCCCTCAAATTGTTTTCATGCTGATTTGTTTCCCTTCTTCTCCCCAAATCCTTCTTTTTCTGTAAATTCCAGAACGCAAAGAACAATGTCGTTGGTATACAAATCCCTTGGGGCTCCAGGAGAACATTTGTGGTTTCTCTAGCAAATTGCACTCCTCCCCCTGCTTTCCATATACACTGCCTGAGACCTTTAATCTCCCGGGTAAATCAAGCCTTTCTGGGTTATTAATTGAATATACGTGTACACACTCCTCATCTTGACTTTTAAAAGCTGCTATTCTTAGAGTTAGCAATTAACACTAATTAGTACCTATAGGATGGTGACAGAGCAATAGCTCCAAGTTTAGGAGGTTAAGGTTTTGAGTCCCACCACTCCTATTAACCTGGATTAAATTGAGAAAACCATTTCAATATATCTGTGCCTTAGTCTATATATCTGTGAAATGGGGGGAGAGAGAGAGTTTGGACTAGCCTGGTTTTCCAGTCTTTTTTTTTTTTAATCTGAAGGACTCTGCATAAAATTTTATTGAAAATCTTGACGTATAAAAGAAAATCAGAGGAACTGAGGTTGCAGTAGAGGTGAGCCTCAAGGTTGCTAATGCTGACCTCCGCATCCCACTCCATCCCATTCCATCCTTCTGCTGCTCAGTGCCATCAAAGAACTTCTCCAGCGGCACACAGAACAGTTTAAAACAAAGCAGAGGTTCTCAAAATAGTGCGTGCAGGAATCCCCTGGGAACTTGCTAAACTAGCAGATTATTGTGCAGTCCCCTTACAAAAATAAAAAGCCGAGGAATTTGCCATTTACCTTTTTTATTGAGGATTGGAGATTCAGAGCAGCACAATGATCACATCCTCAGCAATACCAAACTGAGTGCACTCTGAAGTCTCCTCGGCTACCTTCTGTTACAGGTCAAGAAAAGACGGTGCATTCCCTGGTCCTCCACTGAGTCCCTGTCCTGGGGGGCCCTGGGCCAGTGATCTAGCTTTTTCTGTTCTTTTCTATAAAGGAGGGCATCCATCATAATGCCCACCTCAAAGAACTGTCACCAGGACCAAGTGATCTACTTTACGTCAATACTTAGAACAATGCCTGAAACACGTGTTGAGCTCCACAAATATCAGTGCTTATTGTTTTTTAAGCAAAGCATGACACAGCTGCCTCCACACAGTGACATCCAGGCTGACAAATAGCACATGCGTCTCTCTAACTACTTCCTCTCCTGCTCCATGTTCTCTGGCCTGCCTCTTGCCTTTTTCAGTTGTGAGCCTTAGTTTCCCCGTCTGTAAGATAGGGCTGGTTCTATTTGATTCAATATCAAACAGGACAGTCAAGTCAGGAAAAATAAATTTGAAGAGGGCCTGAAGACCTTTAGAAGAAAGGTCCTTTGTTACAACCCTGCAACCATTATTTCGATATTTAGTATGTTAATATAATTTTCATCGGCATCGTGGAAGGCCAATTTATTTATGTACACAGCTAGTGGAACCGAATGTGGAAAATGGTGGGCCGTGGTAAAACACAGGCCGTCTCCCGGAATGAAAAGAAGCCCATAAGTCACAAGAGACAGACTGAGATGTGAAGGTCACTCACTGATTCACAGGAATAAATTATATTATACCATCAAGTAAGTTTCTTCAGCCAGTCATAAAGAAGAATACGGCTAAGTAATTTACTCACAAATGATGGCTATAAACCACTCACACTCTAACAAATCAAATCACATCACACACCCCACCTCGTCATGCTCACAGGGTTACCCAAGTAGGTGGTGGGAAGAGAGACTTCACCACTTGATTGGCTTCTCAGTTCATGGAAAAGACCACGCCCCTTCATGGCGGAAGATCACCAAGGAGCAGTTAAATTGCTCTTCAGGCCCAAACCACTCCACTTGGATTCCCTCTTTGAATATCAAGAATCACACCTCCGAAGCTGAGCGCATGGAGGAGGGAGCTGCAAAGCTGGAATTGCCCCGACATCTGATGCTCTGTTCAATGCAGTCCACTTTGCCACACGAACCAGCATGGAGAAACAGATGTGGGCAGATGTAAGCATCGCCATTTTGGGGAGCTGGGGGGCGAGGCAGGTCTTCCCAGGCACACAACAAGATGAAATAAAGAATCATAAGTAAATTAGGATACTTTTTTTTCCCATCATTTATTCTCAGATTGAAATTATATAATCCTGGACGTGTAAAAATCTTAGAGGAAATAACAGCTATGATTGACTGCATGCTGACTATGGGCCAGCCCAGGAGTAGGATTCTTGTCCCCATTTTACAGATGAAAGAACTAAACTCAGAGAGAATCATTCAATTGCTTAATATTACACATTGCAGTTAGTAGCAGTGCAGGGTTTCAAGCCAAGTTTGACTCTGTCGAAGGCCCATGGCTGCAAGGAGGTTCCCAGGCTCTCTAACAGTCTATGATGCATCTCCAGGTAATTCATGGTGACAAATACCTTTCCTCCTGGGTGCCAGCTCTGGTTGGCAGTAGATCTGTTATAGGATTCCAGGGCAGGGGGAATAGGGAAACTGAGACAGGAAACTGTCAGTGAGCGGTGCCCCTAAGAGATCTGGTCTCAGCAGAAAGACAGCCATGATGGATTAAAAAATGCCTACCAAGAGTGACAGATTGGAGAATAAGGGCCAAATGCTAATTGCCTGACATTCATTATTTAACCTAACCCCCTATGTTATAGATAAAGAACTAAGGACCTGAAGGATAAGTCGACTGGCCCAAATCCTGTGCTATCAAGCGATAGAGGAAAAGTTAGAATCGATGTCACCTGCTTGAGTATAGACCTTTTCCCACTACCCTAGGTTGCTGGTAATAAGGAATGATTCAATCCACTTGAATACCTCCTCTGACCTTACCAATGTGCAAACATTCAAACAATACAGAGAAATAAAGGATATAAATTAATTCCCCGTTACTAACTCCCATTCTTCTCTCCTCCCCAATATGATCACTCTGAACACTTTGGAGTCTCCTTTAATTTTATGCAGTTACAGACATTATAGATATTTGTATACAAATACAGAGCTTTAGGGCTTCATATAAATGTGGCCATATTACAGAAACTTTCACTTTTTAACTTTATAACTTTTTCACCTTCTTCTTCATTGGGTAGTAAGTGCCTTTTAGAGCACTACATTGTAAAACCACCTTTTGAGAGGATGTGATATAATTTGCAACAATTTAGATGCTTGTCCCCTAAAGTTATCTTTACTCAGAAAGAATACACTTAGCAATCTAACCATTCTTTGGAGAAATATTTTTTAAAAGCATTCTTTACTGCTTTAGAGATTCTCAAGCCCAAATCTTAAGATTAACTTCTGGTGTGCCCCTTACCCCCTTCATAGACCTCTCCCTATTCATCATCAATTTCCTTCCATTTTCTCTCCCAAATAGCTCCTGAAGCTTTCCACGCCTCTCATTCTCCACCACCACCATCCTACCTAGACCAACCTGTGGTCTCCCTTCATTGACTGCACAGTGACTCCCAGAGGCCTTCCTCTTTCTCCTGGGGCCCCTTCTCACTCATTCTCCACCCTGAGCTAGTACCACTATAATCTTTTGTAGCATTATCAGTTTATTGTATTCTTTCAATAATACGAGCTCATTTTTTTTTTGAAATATTTCACAATTTTCAACTTCTGATCTGCTCTCGCCCCCATATTTCCAAGCAAATTCCTGAATGTTTTAATTTGTAGCCAAATCAAGACTTGGGAAAAGTACCTCATTTTGCTCCAAGCTCTTTGCTTATGGGAAATTTGGGGGTGTTCATTTTATGAGGAATATTAACTCAGGCAACTGACGATCATTTGTGTTAAGGCAGACCTTTTCTCTAGAACTTTAAAGTGTTACTAATCTTCAAGAATTATGTATTTACCTCATAACATTTTTACATAACACCATAAATTTTTATTCTTTTTCTGAAGCACTAAAATTAAATCCATTGTTCAAGATGGCTAAGAAGAAAGTATATGTATCTGTATAAGCATTTATATCAATTATTGTTGAGATGTCATTTATTGTTGATTTTCTTCTCAGCAAGCATCCGTGATGTTTCATTTGTTTCTACAAATTGACATGATAGGATGTTGAGGAGCAGGTTGATATTGCCTTTTGTTTTCAGTGGAAATATTTGGAAAGTTACATTTTCTAGTTCACAGCATGTCCACAGTGCCTGCCCATTTGACCCAAAAAAAGTGGTATTATTGTGATTGATAAATTGAGCAAGGCTGTCACTCTAAAACTGAAAGTGGCAACAGAAAACCAGCAACTAATAACCCATAACAAGAAAGAACCAACTGGATAAACCTGTATTTAGAAAGAAAGCAATTTACTACCTCCTGCTAAAATGACCAAAAGTTGAAAACTAATCCATGGCCTCCAAACTCATTGATGAATTATTCTCTCAAATTCTTTGATATAGGCTCAGATCAGCTATGGAGCCCCTCAAACATTTCATGATAAGAACTTTCTTTTGTTGTTGTTTTTTGTTTGTTTGGTTGTTGTTTTTTAAATTAATTTCAAGGAGAAAGGGAGAGGGAGAGAAAGATAGAAACGTCAATGATGAGAGAGAATCATTGATTGGCTGCCTCCTGCACACCCACGACTGGGGATCAAGCCTGCAACCCAAGCATGTGCCCTGACCAGGAATCAAACCCGTGACCTCCTGGTTCATGGGCTGATGCTCAACCACTGAGCCATACTGGCCTGGCAGAACTTTCTTTTGTTTTATCATGTTACTGCAATATATTAGTAGAGCCAATAAATGAGTTCAATACCAAGCAGAAACTATCTTTTAGAACAGAGGTTTGCAAACATTTGTTCTACTATTGCCAAATAAATTTTATTTAATTCTGCACACCCTGGAACATTTTTTATATATAATATTTTTTCACATGATTAATTAATTGCAAAAGATGTCATTCCTGGCATATTATAAATATTGATATTTTAAAAATAAAATGTCCCATCACTCCTTTAGGTGTTTTTAATGAAACACAAATACCATAATAATTTCAGACCCATAATTTTCATTAAAAAATAAACAGTTGGAAATTTTATGTTATACTTTTCTCTCTCCTGAAATAGTTTTATTCCTCTTCCTCTATAGAATGTCATCCTAAAATAATATATTTTATGCTTGAAAGTCTCTTTTTGATTGCCCTATTATAATTCTCTGCAAATATATAGTATACTTGTAAGGATATATAATTTACTTTTTAAAAAATAGGTTTTTACTGATTTTTAGAGAGGGAGAGAAACATTCATGAGAGAGAAAAACCCATTGACTGTCTCCTACACACCCCTTACCTGGGATCAAGCCTGCAACCCTGGACATGTGTCCTGATTTGGAATCAAACTGGCTACCTTTTGGTGAATGGGATGATGCTCAACCAATTGAGCCATACTGGCCAGGACTATCTATAATTTATTTTAAAACAATTTATGTGACCATATGCTCTTGTTAAATCAACAATGTTATTATAATGCACATATTGAATAAAGTTAAAATATTTCTTCTAGATTTAGTTGCCACTTCATTTATTATTGATAAATAATTTATCAAAGCCTCAAAAATATATTATAAATGTTACCAATAGTAATCCTAAGAAGTAAAATTTTATTGTAAACCCACTTCTGAATAAATTAATGTGAGTTGTTTATGAGACCTTGGCTAAAGGAGCTGTCTAGTCAACCTTTGTTTGGTACCGGGAGGTTGCACTGTGGCAGTCCACCAATGTAAAAATCCAGAAAGGTGTTAAGATTTTCTCTTGGGAAATATGAGAGGGAAAAGATGGAGGTGGGTAAGGGCAAACCAGACCATTGGTAATTTCTAAGGCAGTTTGAGAGAAGAGAACATAGAATAGATTCCCTTAAACTTATTTATAAGCATGTACCCCTTTGTGCACGCTGGTTTGAAGACCACTGCTTTATTTTTTATATATATACTAGAGGCCCGGTGCATGAAATTCTTGCACGGGGGTGTATGTCCTTCAGCCCAGCCTGTACCCTCCCCAAACTGGGACCCCTCAAGGCATGCTCAACTGCCCGTGTAGGCCCGATCCTACCAGGATCGGGCCTACACGGGCAGTTGGACATCCCTCTCACAATCAAGAACTGCTGGCTCCCAACCACTCGCCTGCCTGCCTGCCTGCTTGGTTGCCACTAACCGCTTCTGCCTGCCAGCCTGATCACCCCCTAACCACTCCCCTGCCAGCCCGATTGCCCCTACTGTCCTCCCCTGCAGGCCTGGTTGCCCCCAACTTCCCTCCCCTGCTGGCCCGGGCACCCTTAACTGCCCTCCCTTGCCAACCTGGACGCCCCCAACTGCCCTCCCCTGCAGGCCTGGTCCCCCCCAACTGCCCTCCCCTGCAGGTCTGGTCCCCCCCAATTGCCCTCTCCTGCAGGCCTGGTCCCCACCCCCAACTGCCCTCCTCTACAAGCCTGGCACCCCTAACTGCCCTCCCCTGCTGGCCTGATCACCCCCAACTGCACTCCCCTGCAGGCCTGGTCCCTCCCAACTGACCTCCCCTGCAGGCCTGGTCACCCACAACTGCCATCCCCTGCTGGCCACCTTGTGGTGGCCATCTTGTGTCCACATGGAGGCAGCCATCTTGAGCCACATGGGGCAGCCATCTTGTGTGTTGGAGTGATGGTCAACTTGCATATTACTCTTTTATTAGATAGGATAATTTATATATAAATAATTGTATATAATTTATATATAAATAATTATATAATATCCTACCTAATAATAGACAAATATGCAAATTGACCATACCTCTGACACACCCACAAGCCACGCCCACCATCCAATCAGCGAGTATGCAAATTAACCCAAGCCTAGATGGCTACAGCCACAGAGAGCAAGGTTTCCTAGGTAACAGAGGAAGCCAAGCTTCCCGCCTGCCCTTGCCAGGCCTAAGCCTCCACTCAAGCTACAAAGTTTCAATTATAGAAGGTAAACAAATTCAAACAAATGGCAGCAGAAAGGAGCTTGAGAGAGCAGGCCAGGGTTGCCGCCGGCAACAGGGGAAGCAAAGCTTTCCGCACACCCTGGCCAGGCCCACCCGCTTAAGGCAACAAAGTTTCAATTATAACCCCAACAGAAATGGCTGCCTGCCTCCAGGGAGCCCCAGGCTTGGCTCCGCTCCAGGCTACAAAGTTTCAATTGTAGAAGGAAAATAAATTCCAGATACCAGGGCCTCCGCTTGGGTTGCCAGGGGGCGTGGCTGGCCTGCAAACCACCACAGGCCCCTCGCTCAGGCCGCCCCATGCCCCAAGGGAACCCCCACCTGATCCAGGACACCCTTCAGGGCAAACCAGCTGGCCCCCACCCCTGTACCAGGCCTCTATCCTATCTAATAAAAGAGTAATATGCAGATTGATCATCACTGCAACACACAATATAGCTGCCCCCATGTGGTCAAAGATCCTGCCCCCATGTGGACACAAGATGGCCACCACAAGATGGCCAGCAGGAGAGGGCAGTTGGGAGGCACCCGGCCTGCAAGGGAGGGCAGTTGAGAAGGACCAGGCCTGCAAGGGATAGCAGTTGGAGGTGATCAACCCTGCAGGAGAGGGCAGTTAGGGGTGACCAGGCCGGCAGAGGAGGGAAGTTGGGGGCAAACAGGCTGGCAGCAGAGTGGTTAGGGGGTGATCAGGCTGGCAGGCAGAAGTGGTTAGGGGCAATCAGGAAGGCAGGCAGGCAAGCAGTTGGGATCCAGCAGTCCTGGATTGTGAGAGGGCAGTCAGACATCCCTCAAGGGGTCCCATATTGGAGAGGGTACAGGCTGGGCTGAGGGACAACCCCCCTCCGTGCACGAATTTCGTGCACCGGGCCTCTAGTATACATATAAGCTAAATAGAGAAGAAAGAGCTCAGGGAAAGCTAATTGGTATAGAATGTAAACACATATCAGAATGATCTGATCTGTGAGAGGTGAAAAGTGAAGAAAATAGGTAAAAAGAGCATCCTTAGGGACTCCATTTCTCCTCCTGCTCCAGGCAGGAAAAAATATAGGAAGCTGACTGGTTGAGAAGATCACATGGTCACAGTGTCCCCGGTAGTCAGTCAGCAGGTAGGAGTCTGTGCCCAGGACAGTAGAGAAGCCGTCTGGAGAGAAAGGTTGAGTGGAAGTTGGAAATAGCCTTCATGTAAGTTGGAGGAAGAAGGCAATGTGCAAATGGTCATTCTTATACAATCGATCAAGATGTAATTAATTTGGAGAACAGCTGTTTTGTGAAAATTAAGGTGATATTATCTGTATGGACTGTGTTGTTTCCCCTCAAAATGTATGTGTTGAAGCTCTAAACATCAGAATAACTGTACCAGTATTTAGACATGGGACTTTTAAGGAAATAAAGTTAATTATGGTCATAAGAGTTTGGTCTGGACCTGATAGAATTAATGCCCTTATAAGAAGAGACACCGCCTGGCTAGTGTGGCTCAGTGGTTGAGCATCAACCTATGAACCAGGAGGTCGCGTTCGATTCCTGGTCTGGGCACATGCCCAGGTTGTGGGCTTGATTCCCAATAGCGGGCATGCAGGAGGCAGCCTATCAATGATTCTCTCTCATTATTGATGATTTCTATCCCTCTCTCCCTCTGCCTTCCTCTCTCTGAAATCAATCTATAATAATAAAAGCATAATATACTAATTAGACCAGACGTCCTTCCGGATGAAGCCGGGGCTGTGAGGGAAGCCCAGGTCCCGGGTGCCATCTTTGACCACATGGGAGCAGCCATCTTGGGTGTTGGAATGATGGTCAATTTGCATATTACTCTTTTATTAGATAGGCTATTTTATTGATTTCAGAGAGAAAGGGAGAGGGAGAGATAGAAACATCAATGATGAGAGAGAATCATTGACTGCCTGCCTCCTGCATAACCCCCACTGGGGATCAAACCCATAACCCAGGCATGTGCCCTGGCCCAGAATTGCACTGTACCTCCTGGTTTATATGTCAATGCTCAACCATGCCAGCCAGGCTGAAGACACTGCTTTAAAATATTGATCATTCTTCTCCTCTAATCAGCCTCCTAAATCAGACAAAGATGACCAGAATGTGATGTGATCAGAGTTTACCTTTTTGACTGTGTGTATCTATTTGGGTAAGATTGAACATGCTCTCCAAGAAATGTATCTCCTCTTCATTGTTATGATTCCTCCATACTATTAATACAAGGCGATATACCTTGTGAATATGGAATAACAATTCATTAATAATTGTTTCTGTGATAATCTCATTAATTAAAACTTTAGCTTCATGAAAATCTATACAGTTAAACTGAGTAAGAAGAATCCTTGGATTATGACAGTGTAAAAGCAAAATAGATTGGTATTTATTACATTTAAAATTACTTGTCTGGACCGGAGCTGCAGCCGCCAAGTCTGGATCCTACATCGCGCGCCACCGATGCCCCCCCCCCCCCTGCACTCCCGGTTCCTTTTGGTTCTAAGTCCAAAATGTCAACACTCAAGGATCAGCTGATTGTGAATCTTCTTAAGGAGGAACAGAGCCCCCAGAATAAGATTACAGTCGTTGGGGTTGGTGCTGTTAGCATGGCTTGTGCCATCAGTATCTTAATGAAGGACTTGGCAGATGAACTTGCTCTTATTGATGTCATGGAAGACAAATTAAAGGGAGAAATGATGGATCTCCAACATGGCAGCCTTTTCCTTAGAACACCAAAAATTGTCTCTGGCAAAGACTACAGTGTGACTGCAAACTCCAAGGCGGTTATTATCACAGCTGGGACTCGTCAACAAGAGGGAGAAAGCCGCCTTAATTTGGTCCAGCGTAACGTGAACATCTTTAAATTCATCATTCCTAATGTTGTAAAATACAGTCCCAACTGCAAATTGCTTGTTGTTTCCAATCCAGTGGATATCTTGACCTATGTGGCTTGGAAGTTAAGCGGCTTTCCCAAAAACCATGTTATTGGAAGTGGTTGCAATCTGGATTCAGCCCGGTTCCGATACCTGATGGGGGAGAGGCTGGGAGTTCACCCATTAAGCTGTCATGGGTGGGTATTTGGGGAGCATGGAGACTCTAGTGTGCCTGTATGGAGTGGAGTGAATGTTGCTGGTGTCTCCCTAAAGAATCTGCACCCTGATTTAGGCAGCGATGCAGATAAAGAACAGTGGAAACAATTTCACAAGCAGGTGGTTGACAGTGCTTATGAGGTAATCAAACCGAAAGGCTATACATCCTGGGCCATTGGCCTATCTATGGCAGATTTAGCAGAAAGTATGATGAAGAATCTTAGGCGGGTGCATCCAATTTCCACCATGATTAAGGGTCTCTATGGAATAAAAGATGACATCTTCCTTAGTGTTCCTTGCATCTTGGGACAGAATGGAATCTCAGATGTTGTGAAGGTGACTCTGACACCTGAGGAAGAGGCCCGTTTGAAGAAGAGTGCAGATACACTGTGGGGGATCCAGAAAGAGCTGCAGTTTTAAAGTCTTCTAATGTCATTCCACCTCACTGTCTAGGCTACAGCAGGATTTTAGTTGGAGATTGCATATTGTCCTTTTTATCTGATCTGTGACTAAGAACATCAGTTTCCTAAAGATAGAGATAGCAATGGTTCATAAAACCCAGCATCTGCATCCTAATGTTGGATGGTCCTTATCTTGTGTAGTCCTAAACTGGTTAGTGTGAAATAGTTCCACCTCCTCAAAGGCACACTGCCAATGTTCCTCACACTACAGTTGCCCTTCAGACTAGATGTGTGTTCACTGTGTGTTACATAACTTGTGGTTCCTTTTTATCCTGGGACCCAATGTAAATCCAATATTGCATGTTTTGTGCATAACTGTTCTAAAGGATCTTATTCTGTGTACTGTATGTATCAGATTAGTGTACATTGCCATATAATGTAAAAAGAAAAGTCTACATATAAATAATACAGCCAACTATCCAAGTGTCATACCAACTAAAATGCCAAATAAACCTTGAACAGTGAAAAAATAAAAATAAAAAATAAAATAAAATTACTTGCCTGCTCCATGTTATGTACATCACACACACACACACACACACACACACACACATTCTGGTTATATTCTGAGTACAGCTCAGTGCTAAGCAAAGTGAAGGAGTCAGAAAATAACAGGGCAGAGATTACAGCAAGGTTACAGTGGGGGCAGGGGGAAAAGCTGTTTCTACAGAATAATAGGTTTTAAATTGGAGATCTTTACTTAAAACCCTCAGGAAATAAAAAGGGTCAAAAAAAAAGAGAGAAAATTGCACAAAGGTTATATTATTTTAAAAGACAATCTCATTTCTCTTTCAAAAATTGCTGTATTTTTTGGAAGATGCCTTTGACAATGGATGCCATCACTTAAGGA
The DNA here is from genome assembly GCF_951640355.1 of Cnephaeus nilssonii. Lineage (NCBI taxonomy): Eukaryota > Metazoa > Chordata > Mammalia > Chiroptera > Vespertilionidae > Cnephaeus > Cnephaeus nilssonii. The sequence continues at coordinate 57,879,507 of NC_137081.1, forward strand.
CCATTGCTCAATAAAAGGGTGGTCAAGAATTCTGAATTTCATAGCACTTAAATGTTTCTACCAGTTTATAGAAAATGGTGCAGTTTTTACCAAATTTGATTTTAAGAACTGAAAACTCAGAAATGTACATGAATAAATTAAACTAATTCTTAGTTTTTTATTACTTTTGATCAGGAATATATATTTGTAGAATATTGTTTTGAAGATATAATCCATTTATAACTTTATTGAGTCTAACATCCTAAGTGAAATCACATGATGACTTTAAAAAATAAGGAGTCTACTGTCTTCAGTGGCTGGAAAAACAAACAACGTTGTAATCAGGGATAGCCTCTCAGTATCGTTTTATTTTTACACATTCACTAATGAGAATGCTCTTAATATTGATAGCATTAATATTGATATTAAAGTTTTCTAATGTCAATTAGAAAAGAGTAAGGTGTTTTTATTTCTTATATATGTATGAATTAAAAAGTAATGCATTAATAAATAAGAACTCAAGCTTAGTCAATATATTCCATTCATGATAATTGTAATAAAGACATGGGATTAATGAAAGCTCTTGCATTGTTTACTAAACAGCTATATAAATGGAACCTTGTTTCATAAATCTGTTATTTAGGAATCACATGCCTGATGTATGGTATTCTCTCAATTTCAAAAAAATTAATTATTTTTGTGATAGTCATTAGCCTATTTAGTCTATAGCTGTCATGTGCACAGCACAGCAGAGTGGCCAAATTCAATAGACACTAAAGGCACAGTTTCAAGTGGACTCATGCTATAGGATTTTATGAAACGAAAACAAAAGGTGGAGTAAGGGAAGAGAAGTCAGAATGGCAACCATAATCTTATGATGGAGGTCACCCATGCTTCAACCAGTTTCGTGGTGCTTAATACTGTTGCAAAAGTGAAAATTATGTAAATTTAACAATTAAGTAAAAAATAAAACTACTTAGGCAAAATTAGATTGGGTGAAAGATAATATGAGACCAGAAGAAGACAAGAGGCTGAGTCCAAGAAAAAGAATACAGGGGATGCTGGAAGAATTAGGCAAAGGTCACAGAGGAAGCACAGAGAGAATGGCAGAGAATGTGACAGTTATTTCTAGTGAATATTCAAAGTAGGAGAGAAGTTAAACAATTCAAACTGTTTTTCTTCTGTTTGTATTTCACCAAAACTTATTATTTAGGAGAAAGCCTATGATTTACATTGAAATTTTGGTGGTTGCTTATTCCAGATTGGACTAATAGCTGACATTTTAGGGAAGTTTACTATGAACCAGACACTAGCATCATGATTTTACACACATCATGTCATTTAATCCTCACAACAACTCTAAGAGATGGGCAATAGTATTATCCCTATTTTATGGGGCTTAGAGCTGTTACTTAACTTGGTACATGGTAAGGTCATGTAGCTAGTTTAAGTGTCTGAGGTATGACTTTAAACTCATTTTTCTTTAAATCCAAAGCTCTTAAACCTCTAGGCTACTGAGACTGCAAGATTAGTGAAATTCAAATATGCCTTTAAAATCCAAGTGCAAATTTCATTTACTTATAATCACCAATTGATTCCATTAAAGCACCAAGTCTTAATTAAACCAATAGTTAAAATGTGTATGGTGTGAGCAGAAGGATATTTTGTAGTCTTTCCCCCACATTCATTTTCCCTAATGAAGACATTTAGCTGGGATTTTAGCTTTGACAAATACTATATGAGCATATAAATATCTAAACACATGTGTACATATGTTTTCAAATATAAATAAATGTATATAAATATCTGCACATACATTTAGATAAATACATTTAGATAAATGTATGTAAAGACACACTTACAGATAAATACACACATTTATATGTGAAAAGGGTTTTACATCTTTATATCTGTCAGTACCCAAATCAAAAAATAGATTGAATTTAAACCAAGTTTTAAAATTCCAACATGATTTTGAGAGAAATAATCAAAATAATTTAACAGTTCATCTAAATAAACAAACAAAAAGAAAGATATTTTGCTTTATTAGACATAAAAATATTATAAAGCTTAGATAATTAAAACACTGTGATGAGATAGATCAATGGAAGAAAATAGTAAGGCAGCAGACACTGCTGTTGCATAAACTATAGGGTAAAAAATACCATAGAGCCCAGCCAGTGTGGCTCAGTGATTGAGCGTAGATTTATGAACCCGTACATCATGGTTCAATTCCCAGTCAGGGTACAAGCCCAGGGTTGCGAGCTGGATCCCCAGTGTGGGACATGCAGGAGGCAGCCAATCAATGATTATTTCTCATCATTGATATTTCCATCTCTCTTTTCCTCTCCTTTCCTCTCTGAAATTAATAAATATATTTTAAGAAAATACCATAGAACAATGGAAAAGACCTAGATTGTTTGTTAAGTAATACAGAGGAAATAGAATACTTGTGGAAAAAATAAAGTTAAATTGTTGCATTTGTAAAGATATAAAGAGGTTAGAAAATTCATAAAATACTAATAAAATAGCTCTGAAATATGGTCAAAACATTTTTAATAATTATAAAGTTGATTAAATTTTTAATGAAAGAGTACAACTCTATGTTTCCCTTTGTAAATAAATTCCCTTAATGCACTTAGTCTAGTATTCTGCATAAATCTTGGACCATTAAACAATGTTGTTTATATAAGAGCTAGTGGCCCGGTGCACAAAATTCATGCACATTAAAAAGGGAATTAATTAGAGGAAATATTTTAATATTGCTATTTGCCCTTTCTCTATAATAGAAGTGTCAGAGATGAAAGAAAATTAGTAAAATGTATATGAAAATCTTCCTCCTGTCAGAGTCTGGGGCACTCCGCGGGACCCAGAATCAAGTCCCCACCCACCCATGCGCACCTCAAAATCACACAAGACCCAGACCCAGCCGATCCCACCCCCATTGGGTGAGATCCAGACCCGGCCGGCCCCACCCCTGTCAAGCCCTGCCAGGCTGGGGATGCGGCCTCAGGTCCCCTGGCCCAGGATGGGGGGCACGGCCTGAGGTCCCCCGTCAAGCCCCACTGGGTGGGTGCATGGCCTGAGGCCCCCCCATCCCAGTGCTGGGGCAGGGGGCATGGCCTGAGGTCCCCATCAAGCCCTGCTGGGCAAGCGGGGAGCACAGCCTCAGCTCTCCCGCCTTGGCCTGGCACCACGCAGCCTCAGGTCCCTGCTGATCACTCGTTACAGCTCATTATGGGAGCCCCGCCTCCGCTGTGGACGCAGCCATCTTCTGTTACGGGAACCCAGCCTCCACTGTGCATGCCGCCATCTTGTGATGGTGTGAGGGTCAATTTTCATATTACCTCTTTATTATATAGTATTAGGAGCATTTTTAAAGGATATGTTATAATCTTTTTCACTTGCCATAGTCTTTAAATTATATATATATATATATATAAACATATATATATACATATAATTATATGTAAGTATATCTTAAAATATACATATTACCTGATGTCCTCATTCCTTCTGATACTTTATCAGAGCAAGGAGGCCACTTTTGCTATTTTCATAAAGAAAGGCTGTTCAAAATTGAGATGTTGGTAAAAAGTATTGAATTTATGACAACCCTTGGCCAAACACTTGGTAAGGTCCTAGACTTCTGGCTGTGCCTCTCATTCCTGCTACAGATACTCATAAAACAGGGCGAGAGAAAGCAGTCCCTGGGTTTGGTGTCATCATCTTATAAGATGGGTATGTCTTTGAAATACCATACCTATATTTGCCATTCCCTGCAGAAACTTTTTTAAGTATTGCAATTGGAAATAAATTATTTTCTTGATTTACTGAATTAGGAAGAAAATTGGTTTTGCACAAGCTTTTATTCCTCCTTCCTTCACGGAAGAAACTTTCCAGAATGAATGTGGTTTCTGAATATCAAGAGGACATTTTATAAAAGTGTATCTCTTTAACCCAAGTAACGATCTTAATAGGTTTATTTTCTGCTTATTGGCAATTTTTTAAATTGTGAAAATCTTCTAACAGATAAAAATATGAGCAAATTATACAAAGAGCACCCATATACCCATAATCTAATGTATTCCAGATTTTAAAATTATTGATACTCTGCTTTTCTTGTTGCTGATACATTTCATATCATTCCTTCCAAATTTCTTAGCTTTTCCTTCCAAATCAGTGGTTCTGTTTTGTAAGGAAAAACATTCCCTCATTAGCTATAGCTACTAGAAAAGGAAGATAAAATGCATTTCCTATTTCCCTTAAGTTAGCACATTTTAGAGTAAAGAGTTGGTGTTAAAGTCATTTCTAATGGTAGTAATAAGAGGATTTTTGTTTGTTTTTTTAAGCACTATTATAGGCTCATAGATTTGTATGTATTAAATTGTGTGAATCAATTATAGTTATTATTTTTAATGTTTGAATTGTCCAACTTTAGGCAGTAGTAGCCCAAACTAAATATGCTCATTAAATTTTCTTTACTTATGTGTCTTCTTTTATCAAGCATAGGATATGCCACTGCTATTACGATAACTTGCCACAACAAAAAAATAGCAATTTTCTTTTGGCTTGATTACCTGTTTCTCATGGGGTGGCAGGCATGATTTGCTGGGAAGGGCTGTAGTCACAGGGAGTAGGAAATTGGGCCTATAGAGAAGGCTTAAAGGTTGAGTGATATCAAACACAGTCACATTTACCAAACAGATGGCAAGGAGAGAAAGCTGAGATTAAACCAAAAGGGAAATATGGAGCTTTATTTTGACATGTTACTTTCTTTTCTAGATGCTAAGTATGATTTTTAATGGATACCTATAATTATTTTTTCTGCCACCCATAAAGTTAGAAAGAGCTTCCTGGAGTTCAACTCTTTCATTAACATTTCTATCTGGATTGAAGGGAGAAGTGAGTGTAAGCAATCTTATAAGCTTTTTGGTTTCTCAAAGTAAGATGCTTTGCAATGGAAAAATATCTCAAGACGGTATCAATATGTTCTAATAAATTCCAAGGTGTTTTGTAAATTTATTGCCAAATAAGTTTTAATAAAAACATAACTACAACATTTTGCTTCTCATTAAAAATTTTATTTATGTTTGGATTCAAACCCTCTACCATGAATGATTCATTTTCAATACTTAGGAGAAAATCAAACTATTTGTGTCATCTGACCAGTATTAGAGGGGTGAACATTTTCAGTGCAGAGAAATGTAATTCACCTGCACAATTCAGTTAAATAATAAGACAAACTAAATATGCTCATTAAATTTTCTTTACTTATGTGTCTTCTTTTATCAAGCATAGGAGATGCCACTACTATTATGATAACTTGCCACAACAAAAAAATAGCAATTTTCCAATTCACCAATATAAGAATGGGATGAAGGAAATCTAAGAAGGAAAGCCCCCAGAGGTATAATTAAAGATGGAAATATTTGGTCCCTTACATTGACCATCAGTGGATTATATTCTACCCAGTGAAGTTTCAGGAGATGTATGTTTGAGTCTTGAAAGAGGCGGCTTGCATTCATTATTAACAGCAATAGTAATTTTTTTAAAAAAGTGTCAACACATTGTATCACCACATTCTGTTCCTAACGTTTATAAATACAGTCTCTAAACTACAAATAATTTACCCTACATCAAATGAAACTAAACCAAACAAATAAAAGCAGACAATTACTTATATTTTATTCCTTACCTGTTAAAATTCTTCCACTTTTAGAAAATCTGCAAGTATGAAAGGATTGGTTGAATAAGATATCTTAAAGGTTTGTGTAATTAATATGCTTCTTTTGCCAGAAACGGGAAGAGGGAGAATGAAGAAAAAAATAAAGAGGAAACAGCAACCTGCCAAAGGTCAAGGGGCTGCACTGTATTACTTAATTCAATAATACCACAATCAAGTTAGCCATTACTTCTTTATTATAGCATATCGGTACTTCTGAGAACACTAACAGTGAGAAATAAATGAACATGGCTTCAGATGCTGCAGAGGACAGTGGGAGGCCAGGTTTAATTCACCCTCATGAAGTCTTCTTGAATTGTGTCACTGGTAGAATTTGTACTTGACTTTTGGGAACATAAAATGATCTTGCCACTGAGAACTAATTAAGAAATTTGGCCCTCTGTGACTGAGCTCATTTTGTTCAGGTTGACTGCATGTTCCAGTTTGACTCAAGATGCTCATTTAATGTATACTATGACCAACTATTTTAGTTGAATTAAGATAATTGCCTAACTCGACACTGTCCTGATACATTCCAGAAGAATGACATTCAAAATGCTTAACTGAGATTGTTACCAAATCACCACTCCAAGTGTTGGAGAAACTTGAAGTGCAAAAGTTAAAATTGTGTTTTGAAATGAACCCAAAGTAATCCCTGGTTACCATTAGCAAGCATAGACGAGGGTGTGTCTTGAGCAAGTAACATGGATGGATCCCAAACATTAGGTTAAGTGAAGATGGTAGGCACAAACAGTAGGTACTTATGATTCTACTTATATAAAGTTAAAGAACAGACAAATTTAATTTATGCTGATAGAATCCAGACCGGAAAATGGTTATTGACAGAGGAGGAGCATGAGAGAAACTTTTAGGGTGATGGAAATTTTCTATATCTTGATCTAGAATGGTGACTTGGGATATATATTTATAAAAATTCATTGAACCATACACTTTGTACAATTTACTGTATGAAAGTTATACCTCAATGAAAACCAAAAGAATTCTTCACACATATCTAATTAAATAGTAAACTGATTAAAAATAAAAAGTCCAGATATTTTGGTCAAGGACCCCAAATACTTTTATCTTCACAATGCTATCATTTGGCTATTATTAGAGCTATGAGCTCTAGATTCTGGATCTAACTTTCCTTCTCTGTACAAATTCAGCAAGGGCATCAAGGCCTAGATCATCTGAGCAAATGTGGCACATTCAAGCCCCTGTGTCTCATCGTGCCAGGTGTGTTTTGAGCAGAGAAGTAGGGGAGTTGGTTTTCTGTGAGGCCAGAGCCACTAGCCTGGCCTCAGGAATTCATTTATGAAATAAGTATCTATTTATTGGGTGCTTTCTGTAAGCCCAATGCTATTGCAGGCATGGAAGATACATGGGTGAACAACTAAGATCCCTGTTACCATAGACCTTACATTCGAGATTAGGGATGAGAAGGAGACAAGCAACTTGATCATAAACACGCAAAAATACTCTCAGCTAGTGATGAGTGCTACCTAGGAGGGCCTGTAGCAGATGGGGTGGTCGGAGAAGGCCTCTCTGAAGATGTGACATTTGATCAGTGACCTGAGTGATGAGGCAAAGCCAGCTTTGCAGAAAGCAGGAAAACGCTGAACCAGGTAGAGAGAGCAGCAAGTCAAAGCCCCCAGAGGGGAGAAAAAGGTTAACATGTTTGATGAATACAAAGAAGGCCAGGGAACTACTGGGGAAACTGAATAAGAAAAAATAATAGTTTGGGGAACCCCTTTAAATAGTTTAAGTTTAGTTCTAAATACAATGATGAACCATTGCAGGGTTTTCAGGGAAGGGGTAGTACAGATGGGAGAAGTTAAATAGTTGGAGGGAGAACTGATCCAGCACGCATGGGTTAAATGGTGAAGAAGAGAGAACATGAGGAATGAAAAGTAACTGCTTTGTTTTAGAGCAGAGCACCTGATGGTGGTGAGGATGCTGCCTTTCACCAAGATGAAGGAAATTGAGCCAATTAACAAATTTGAGGGAAACATGAGTTCATTTTGGACAGATTGAATTAAAGTTCCATTGTAGCCATATCACAAATGAACATATTTGACTTCAACAGATAAAATAGTACAACTTGAAGTATCTCAAAATCATCATTAAAGTGAAAAAAACAACTTCAAGTTTATGCCTGAAAATGGTGGGCCAATTGTATTTTCTTTGAATAATGAGGATAGAATTTTAGGAATCTGGGATATTTCCAATGTCATCCTGCTGAATTCCTAAGATAGTACATACTAGAAGAAGAGATCAAAAAGGGAATGTACTCCTTGTTCTGTCATGTAAGAAAAGATTTCCAACTTTTTGGATGATTGCTGAGTAAAAGGTTCTGGAATTTTTAAAAACATAGTACTAATAATGGTACTATAAAACAGCACTCTAAACCACTATTGGTAGAGATGCCTGTCAAATGTACTACAAATTAATTAAATTAACATTAAATGTGTCAGCACTTTGGCAAAGTTTAATCAGTTCCATTAATTTATTCAAAATTTATTTGCACAATTGCATAAAGATATTTATTTTAATATTGATTTAAAAACAATTCCAATGTACATAACTAGAAGATTGATGAAATAAACTATGGTTTCTGGCCTAGCTGGTTTGGCTCAGTGGATAGAGCATTGCACTGCAGACCAAAGGGTCCCGGGTTCAATTTCGGTCAAGGGCACATACCTTGGTTGCAGGCTCCTCCCTGGCCCAGGCCCTTGTCAGGGCTCATGCAGGAGGCAACCAATCGATGTGTTTCTCTCACATTGACGTTTCTCTCTTCCTTTCCCTCTCTCTTCCACTCTCTCTAAAAATCAATGGAAAAATATCCTTGGGTGAGGATTAAATAATAATAATTAATAAACTATGGCTTCTTACACACAATGGAGTAGTATTTAGCCATTAAAAAGAAGAAATATTTATATGTAATTGACATAAAAATATATAATGTGTAGGTAAGTGAAAATGTAAGTTATAACAAATACAATCTAACCTCATCCTATATAATAAGAGAGGAATATGCTAATTATCCGTTACACCGTGAGGCATAATGACTGACTGCATAACGACCAGGATCACAGATCTGCAGGAGGGTGGGGCAGCAAACTACAAGTGAGTGGCAGAGAGCTACAGGATGGGGCAGGGCAGCAAGCTATGAAGGGGGGGAGCGTGGGGAGCTACAGGATGGTGGCAGTGACCTACTGGCGCATGTATTTGTGTGCAGGGCTACTAGTTTTAAATTAAAAACATTAGAGAAAAAAATCAACTTTGCTTAATTTTTTCTATGACTGGGATATTTCCATGTTGAGATTTTTGCAGTAAACACACATTACTTTTGTAATAGAAAAGAACCACAAAAATATTTTTCAAAGTCATCCAATGTAGAATTCATATGAAGCAAAGTGTATGAAACTTAGCCTTTCAGTGTTAGGAATGCTAAAATAAATGTCACAAGACCCAATATAGTTTTGAGGGACTGTGGCTTTTGCTAAAAATATTAAGATTTTTAGTATAAGCTTGAAGCTAGACTTACAAGAGATGTAGACAAGATCTGTGCTTAACATCTGAGCACACCCTCTTTCTCCTCTATCTGGTATAATTTCCCCTGACCAGACTGTTGTCCTAGCTGAGATGTCACAGGGGTCAGAGATTTTCTCAAGAGTTCAATGACTGTGGGAAGGCAACCACTTGGTTTTCTGGTTTTAATTATTTTATGAAAGATTATAAATATAGGCCATAAAAATATAACTTCACAAGAAGGACTTATATTATCAAAATTATTTTGAAGGGAAAAAAAGTACCATTGAAATGTCAGTTCTCCCAAAGTTAATTTATACATCTCATGCAATTTCAGTTAGAATCTCAAAAGAGCTTCTCTTAACTAAATTCCTTTCAGAAGAGCAGCTGTCTGAGAATATTAGAGTTCATTATGAAAAAGTAGAATAGGGAAAGGAGGGCCTGCTTTTCCAGAAATAAAACATACTATAAAGCCATTGTACTCAAGAGTATTTTCTTGACTTGAGAAGAAAGAAAAAAATAGACCACTTGGATTGAATAAGAGAGAAGAAATAAATCCCAATATACTTGACATATATTTCACTTCAATGTGAAAAATGTGTTACAAGTGGTGCTGCCAAAAGTGGCTGCTCATCAGAAAAAGTAAAGGTAGATCCCTAACTCACCACATGTATAAAAATAAACTCCAAATGGATTCAAGACTTGAATGTAAATCATAAAACAATAACAAGCTTGTAGAGCCCTAGCAGGTTTGGCTCAGTGTATAGAGCATCGGCCCGAGGACTGAAGGGTCCCAGGTTCGATTCCAGGTCAAGGGCATGTACTCGGTTGCAGACTCGATCCCTGGCCCTGGTTGGGGTGCAGGCAAGAGGCAGTCAATCGATGTGTCACTCTCACATTGATGTTTCTCTATCTCTCCCCATCCCTAACACTCTCTCTAAAAATCAATGGAAAATATCCTCAGGTGAGGATCTATAACAATAAAAGTGCAATATGCTAATTAGACCAGACGTCCTTCTGGATGACCTTCCAGATGAAGCTGAGGCTGCAAGGGAAGCCTGGGTCCTGGATGCCAGAGGGAAGCCGGTGCTGGCAGCCAGGGGAAGGAAGGCCTACTCTTGCACGAATTTCATGCATTGGGCCTCTAGTTAAAAAATAAAACAAAAACAAAAAAGCTTGTAGAAATTTAGTATATTTATTAACTAAGGGTTGGAGAGCTATATAGCAAAAACAGGAGATCTACAAACTATAAAAAACGTATTTGACTTCATAAAGTTAAAATATACTTCAATTGCTGAAAAAAATGTAAGAAAACAATACTTGAATGCATATAAAAATAATCTGTTACAAGTCATTATTTTTAAAAAACCAACCAATTCCAATTTAAAAATGGGGAAGGATATAAATAGGCAACTTAAATAAGAGTTAATCCAAATGATCAACAAGCATATCAAAGATGCTTAGCATTCAACATAAAGAACCAATAGCTATTAATTGGCTAATACTAAAGAGTGAGAACAAGTATTTCTTGAGAAATATATTGTAATAAGTAGCCTCATACACTGCACTTGACATGTAAGGAAGGCATAGAGTTAGTGAAAAATCCTAAAACAAATGCCGAGTACCCGTGAAAAGATCAGCATGTGTGATATACCATAAATATAGATGTATATGGAAACATGATATAGTGAAAGGATGGTCACCAAAATATTAATTGCAGTTATCTCCAAATGTTGAGATTTCAGGTGAAGTTAGAGTTATATTTATATCTGTTCAATTTTTTTTCCAATTTAATGATAAATCATCAATAAAAATTTGTTACAAAACAAATTCTTATAAAACTCAAAAACCATTCAAATATACACTTATTTAAATTTTCTTTCCCTAATTTCCTGTCTAATTCAAGTTTGGTTGGATTGGTTTTATTTTAATGGGGTTGAGGGAGTGTGGAGGGGGATTGGAAATAAGTGGACATGTTCACCAAGGAACAAGGGCCGATTGGGTATCCTTGAATGAGATTTGAACAGAATGACATAATACTCACTAAAAGTTTCCATTTCATCCCTTCTCATTCCTATTTTAGTAACCTTTGACATTTGGAGAAACAAAAGCTACAGTCATTTTTGCTCTTCTCTCTCCCCAGGGCCTTCTACAATTATCAGAGAATATTTGCACCATCGAAAGCAATAACTTCCCTAACCTGCCTTCTCTTTTCACACTTGGAGTCCAAAAGAAGACCACAGAATGCAGTGACAAGTGAGTCTTCTCTTTGAGATTCTATTTAAGATTCATCCTCCTTGTTGAAGTTTAAAGTTATGGGTCCCCCACCCCACCCCAGTATCATCCCAAGCTGAAATCTGGTCTGACACCATCTACCCGGCTTGCTTATAAAGACTAGTTGTAATGAGGCACAACGTGGGCTACAATATAAGCCTGTGTTACTAATAACAAGTGGGATGTACAGCACTGAAGGACAAGAAATGCCCTTTATTCCCATTTACGTTACCGGAAAAATAGACATACATAGAACCAGTGCCATGTTAAGTTTTGTAAGGCAATAAAAGTGTTTTGAATTCCTAGACATCCTACGAATTTCAGTTTTATAAAATGTGCCATCTATCTTCTTTTTCCTCCCTCAAATCTTTTAGCCTCACACATTTAGCCTTGTCCACAGGCCAGGGAGGGTTCCCAGCATATGCTTACGCAAGAAGAGGGATGCTTGCCTTCTTTCCAACCTTGCCCCCGCACTCTCCTCACGCAAAGCTGAGAAGCAGAAACATTGTACAGACCCTCCGAACCTCCTGTGAGCAAATCCCAAAGGAGTTCAGAGTTGTGAGGAGGGTTGGAAGTACACAGAGAACCAGGAAGCGTGCCCCTTCTCCAGCCAACTCTTCCCAAGAGCCAATCCCCCTGGTCTCCATGGATACCTTTAACTATGACCAGAATGCGACCCATCGGCCTCTTTCCCCATTGTTGTATGGAAAAGCAGTCCAGGCACACAACAGCCAGGACTCTGTTCAGTCATCCTGTTGAACAGACATTGGGTGATCGGGGGCTGCCAGAATTTGTCTTAGTTTGTCTAATGTTTATTGTGTGTCCACTGCTTGCAAGGTTCTGGACTGGTGGTAAAGAGGTGAGTAAGCCAAAGTCCCTGACCAGGACCGGATGGTTTTCTATCAGCATAGTCAGATAAACAGTAAAATAATAAGATATGATCATTACTATAAGAGAGGCACAATCAAAGCTTAGTGGAGATTAGGGAAGGGGTAATTTAGTTATTCTTTCTGAAACAGAAGTGGAGAAGAACTTTTGAGATAGGTAACTTTAGAACCATGATTAAAATACAGGAATTACCCTGGCCTGTTTGGCTCAGTGGATAGAGTGTTGGCTGAGGAATGAAGGAACCCAGGTTCAATTCCAGTCAAGGGCAGGTATCTCGGTTGCAGGCTTGATCCTGAACCCTGATCAGGACACGTGCGTGAGGCAACCAATGTGTCTTTCTCACATTGATGTTTCTCTCTGTGTGTCTCTCCCCCTCCTTTCCACTTTCTCTAAAAAAAAAAAAAGAAAAAAAAATCAATGGAAAAATATCCTCAGGTAAGGATTAACAAAAAAGAAATTAAATAAAATACAGAAATATTTGAAGCAAAGATGTGGAGCCCAAAGGTTGCTGTTTCAGCTGCAAGAACATCACATGCAGAGATACACAGCTTGCAAGGAAATGGCATGGGCAGTGGTGAGTAGTTTTGTGTCAGGAATGTGTAGGGCAAACATGGGAAAAGTCTGTAATTGTAACAGCTCTAGCTTGCGAGTGGCCCCTTCATCTTGTTAAAAAGCCACTATGGGCTTTTTAGGAAGGGACAGACATAAACAAATTTTTAGAAATAAAAGAATTGTCACAATGGGGACACCCAATCAGAGTAACAATGGGCTATGGGATTGAGTTATTGGTGCTATTTTGAGTAAGAGAATATAGTTGAGGAGCTAGAATCCCATCAGGTAGAAATGATGGGAGCCTGGATCAGCCCTGGGTGGAGATAATGGGACAGGTAGGGAAATATTTGTAAGATAGAAGAGGTTTAACTTGCCAACTAAGGGTGAAAAGGGAGTGGAGGGAGAAATCAGCTTTATTGTCTTTGTTGGATTGCAAAGTTTGAAAGTCACTGATAACTTCTTCAGCTCATCAGACAGCAAGATTTATGTTGTAGAAATCTTGGGAAACTGGGAGACTGTTACACTGAGAGTAATTTTGATGATTCAGTCATGACCCCCAACACACTCTTTGGTTGATGTAGATGATATTTATAACTTTTGGCATTTTGTATTATAATAAATGAGACTATTTCATGGAAAACTGTACCCTAGTATGAAAATGGCATGTCCAATTGGCAAAACTATAGAATTCCCAAGTAAGGTATCTCCAAGCGGTAGCATACATTTTCAGGACTGCTTGAGATACTCTGACAAGATTCTGATACCTCATACAGAAATAAGCCAGACATGTCAGGATAAACACAACAGGTATAGACCCACAACGATACCAAAATAAACATAGAGCTCTGGCATCTAAAATCCTTCCTGTAACAGCAGCGTATTGAAAGGGGAGAGGACCAATGAACCCCCAAACCAAACATAAGCCTTGTCTTCTTTCTTGTTTCCTTTGTATCTTCAGAGTCAAAGCAGACATCTAAACGGGACTGTATACAATTAAAAATAATGACCAGAGTTTCCTAACCAAAGAACAACGGTGGGTCATTAATACTTACATTCTTGGGAAAGTCACGTATGTCCTTTTGGAAGAGGCTTACATTCTTAAATGTCATAATAGTTCTGCTTTCATTTTGATCTGATACCCTTTATACTAACTAAGTTTATTATTTGGAGGTTTTCTTAAGTACATTGCTGTGAGTCTCTTATGTAACCCTTTAGAATAAACTAGAATTTTTTTGCCTTGGATCAAGCAGGCTTTGGACCACTACCCCACGTCCTCATCTTTCTATGTCAGGAAGAACAAGAAACAATTCCAGCTCTCCGCTACACACAATCCCAGCTCTTCCACTTACCACATTTGTAACCCCTGAGCAAAGCCATCCAATCTCTTTGTACCTCAGTTTCTTCACCTATAAAAAGGAATAGTCACGGTACCTAATTGTGGAGTTGTTATGAAGCGTTAAAAAGTTAATATATCATCAACAAATCAACAAATGACAAGTGCTGGCGAGGATGTAGAGAAAAAGGAACCCTCTTGCACTGCTGGTGGGAATGCAGACTGGTGCAGCCACTGTGGAGAGCAGTATGGAGATTCCTAAAAAAGTTACAAATGGAACTCCCATTTGACCCAGTAATCCCACTTCTGGGAATATATCCCAAGAAACCAGAAACACCAATCAGAAAGGATATATGTACCCCTATGTTCACAGCAGTATAATTTACAATAGCTAAGATTTGGAAACAGCCTAAATGCCCATCAGCAGATGAGTGGATTAAAAAGCTGTGGTACATCGACACAATGGAATACTATGCTGCGGTAAAAAAGAAGGAACGTTTACCATTTACAACAGCATGGATGGAACTGGAGAGCATTATGCTAAGCAAAATAAGCCAGTTGAAGAAAGATAAATACCACATGATCTCACTCATATGTGGGATATAATGAACAACATATACTGATGAACAAAAATAGATCCAGAGACAAAGAAACACTGAACAGACCGTCCAACCACAGAGAGAAGGCAGGGGGCCGGAGTGGGGGTGGGGAGCGGGGTAAGAGATCAACTAAAGAATTTGTATGCACGCATACTAGCATAACCAATGGACACAGACACTGGGTGGTGGGGGCTTGTCCTGGGGGGTGAGGGTGGCGGGGGGGATGTCAATTGGGGAAAAAGGAGACATATGTAATATTTTAAACAATAAAAAAAGAATTTATTTTTATGACTAAAAAAAAGTTCATATATATGAAGTACTTCGACCAGTATCTGACATATATTAAGCCACAAATAATAGTTGTCGTTATCGTGACCTTTATTGGTGTTGCTTCTTTATTCTGTAATTTTCTCCCCCATGTGGGCAATAGAGCAGTTGCATTGAAATGCATAATTTAAGTGCATAATTTAAAATAATTAAAGAATAGATTATTAGCAATTTTTTAAAAAGATACCTCCTCCCAATTTTTACTTTATCCACTGGTGCCTGGTTTCTATCTGCCTACACCTTGGCTCTGCCCTTGGAGGAGACAAAACTCAATCTACAGGGAAGCACTTTAAAGCGGCCTGAATAAAGGAAACAGTGAAGTTCTGATTGGCATAAAGGCTGTGGAAATCCATAGGGCCAGATGGTTCCTGGGAAACTGGGTGCCTGGGAGATTTTTAGGGGTGGGAGTTCACTGTGAGACAGGACAGAGAAGAACTAGAGGAGACTGAGATGGAGATACACAGTAGCCCATAGAGTAAGAGTGTCTTTCAAACTATATTTCCTCCAACCTCTTCTTCCACTTCAGTTTCTCTCAATTTCCTATTAACTTCATTATTTCACATTGTAATTATTTAAAATGTTTATAGAAAGGGAACATCCTCAACACACTAAAAAGGTATGAGATGTTAGACTTTGTAACTAAGGAAAAGTGTCCTTCCCCACCTGTTTAAAAAGAACGATCTTTCTAAAATGAAAATTCAGAAACGAGAAAGAGTTATACCTGCTATGTTGGCATATCACGATGGCAGTGAGGAATCATTATTCGCTGGGTGTGAATTTCACGTTTTTGCTTTACAGTTCCAAAACTCTGCATATGAAAAGTACAATAATGGAAACTTTTTGTAAGTCAAGTTGAATTTGCATTGCCATTGGTTGACTGTGTGCAAGTTATATTTCTTTCACCCAGAGCTCCCTGGAGTTTTATGACAGGAAAATGAAGATGTCTTTGGCCCTCAGAAGAATTACAAATATTTGAGGCAGCAGGAGCAGGGCCTGAGCTCATGCCTGAGATGCAGGTGTCCAGAGTTCCCATTCCAGCCTTTTCCAGGCTTGCTGAGTGCCCTTGGGCAAGTCACTTAACCTCCCTTGCCCTCTCCTCCCTCACTGCTAAGGTGAGGCTATTAATGTTCAGTTCCCTCATGGGGTGGTGAGTGCATTAAGTAATTAGAAAATGAGAGTTTCTTCTTATGTAATCCTTTAGGAGATGAGAATTTTTCCAAATAATTCTGAAGTGTGTTAGAAAAGAAAACAGAGTGAAGGCCACACAGAACAGAAATTCAGTTATCAGTACAAAGGATTGGGGGAGATCACCTCTTCATTTTACCTAAGCAGAAAAAATTTATTTCAAGACACATTATTTTCTTAATATATTTTTATTGGTTTCAGAGAGGAAGGGAGAGGGAGAGAGACACAAAAACATTAGTGATGAGAAAGAATCATTGATCGGCTGCCTCCTGCAAGTCCCCCACTGGTGATCGAGCCCGCAACCTGGGCATGTGCCCTTGACCGGAATCAAACCCGGGACCCTTTAGGCGGCAGACAGATGCTCTATTCACTGAACCAAACCCCAGCTAGGGCTCAGGACACATTATTTTCAAATAAAATTCCCACTCTCCTCATTCTCTCTCTCTCTCTCTCTCTCTCTCTCTCTCTCTCTCTCACACACACACACACACACACACACACACACACACACACCATACCCATTCCTAGTTCCCTCGTTCATTTCTATTTTAAACTACTTCACTTATGTGGTCTCAAAATAGGAACCTTCCAAATGAAATCATCAGCCTTAAAACAATGTTTGAAATAATTAGGTCACACATTCGGGAGCCCTTTAATGCGGCTGCAATTCCATAACTATCTGTGCATTCCACGTATGGCCCTATTAAATGTACCAGGCACCAATGTTGCCAGCTGTCAAGAAGCAAAATGAAAAATAGTTTTAATAGCTGCTCTTTGACCTGTTTTATATTTTATGTCAATTATAACAGCACACAACCATGCATAATTATGAAGCATAGATGCATTAAAATGTACACATAATTTGTGTTCTTATGGCAACCATTGCATTAGGCTCTAGAAAACAAACCTATTGTTATAAGTCATTTGCACATTAATATATTAGTATTAAATATCGAAGACAGATTTGTCTATCCATCTGTTTTGGATCGTTGTAAGTAAATATATCTTTTTGGAGGGGTGGACAAAATCTTTACATAAATGCACTGTAGGTGCCATCTGCAACATATATTATAATACAGAGTTTAGCGCCATCGTACATAGCAACTCCAGCAAAGACAGTGCCATGTGATTGTCATTTGAATGTCACTTTTTAAAAAATGATCTGGTATATGGACAGAAGGAGGAAATTTTTTCTGGCACTGCCATAAAAATTCCTTCATTTGACTATCCCGGGGTTTTTGGATTTCTTTCTTAAAAGCTTGCATTCTTCCAAGGATAAGAGGAAAATAACTATTTTAAAGTTGGATAAATGAACCCCCCCCCAAAAAAAAAACTATATTTTCTCTATAGCAAAATTGTTAAAATATCAGGGGAAAATTGCTTTAAAACCTCTGATGAATCATTAACACTGACCCTGAGAAGCAGGTGACCCAACCAGAAAATGACACTTCCATGCTACGGATAAAGAATCAGAGGCTTTTTCAAGAACCATGATATATCACCAATTTTAACTTTTCAGCAGCCTCATGACCTTATGGCTCTATAATGTGGCTGCTGGAGTGAAGGGCACAGGAAGACAATGCCAAATAAGAAACAAATCAGATTTCCCGACTCCAAGTTTGTCCATTTAATACCTTGATGCTCATAAATGTGGAGGAGGTGCGACCCCTTAATTCCACCAGTTTTAACCCTACATCCTAACCTCTGAACAACTGCTGTAGATATCCACCCTACCTTAGGTCCTCTCAAAGTCACATCTGGAGAAGGAAAAATCAAAGAATGGGTGGAGTGATGGGACTGTTCCCCCCAGGCCCTGATTAAAACCCACAACAATTTACATTTCTATTGAATTCATTTTAAGTGATCACAGTGTTTTCCTTTGGGTGACCAGGGAGAAGTAGAACAATTTGAACAGGCATTCTGGAGCTTCATCAGAGGTGTTTTCACTCTTCTGTTCTTTGTTTTCTTGTTAAGTGTCTATAAGTATAGATGTTAAGAATTTGTCTTCCATTTTCACGTAACTGGACTTTAAATTCAAAGGCATTTCTAAAATGACTTCAATCTGTAGTGACTACTTCACTCACATGTTGTGCAGTTTACAGGAGTTCCATCCACTACCAAGGTATCACCCAGATTTTTTTAAATCTTTGTTTCAATTAAAAGATATACTACATTTCTTTAGCCTCTTAAAGATAACTGTCTTAAGTATATCACTTTAAATAATTATGTAAAGTTTAAAATGTTTGGAAGAGAGGACTGGAAATACTGCCTTTTATGCGCTTTTTTAATTTGTGACACTATGGAAAGAAAAATTGCTCTGTACAAATATAGCTGGTTCCTATTAAGATTAGCCAGATAAACAGAATAACTTTCTGAGGAGATGGTGGTACTGATAAAAGAAAATGGAAACAAAGGGAGGAGGAGGAGACAGCTGGAGACAAAAAAAAAAAAAAAAAGATGGAACCTAGCAATTGAAGAGAAGGAAAAAGTGAGAATACCAATAATGAATTCCAATCCTAGATTTCCAGAAACAGCTGGCAAAAGTCAGACAGTGGGTATACACACAATTGGAGTTCATGCCTCTAACTCAACACAGAAAAACTCTGAACAGGTCTAGAGTATATCGTAGGGTTACTCTTGAGGTTATGTGTTTTATGGGACAAGATTTTGAGTCCTATAAGGCACTGAGAATGAACTGGAAGTAAAGAAATAAAGATCACAGAACCACCCCAGAGAGAAAGATGTGCTCACATTTTTGAGTTTTAAGGTACACTTAGTTTAAAATTATATATTTTTCTAATTCTAATTGTTAACAGGACACCAATTTAAGAGAAATGACAAAACAGTTAGTTATTCAGAGCAAATTTCTCACTATTGCATTCAGGGTGAAAATAACATAGTCAATCCTAGATTACTTGTTTTTAGCACTATTTCCTCAAATCCATGTCCATAGCACATTGCAATTCATATTTGTTTAACCCACAAACATTTGACAATATCTGTAATTTGCTCACTCCCATCTCCTAAGATTGAATTTTTAAAGTTTTAAAGTTTTTAAAAATTACTATTAATTATTCATTTACCCATTTAAAATCTTACAAGAATGTGTTTCTTGACTTCTATTATATCTTGCTGGTTTGACAACACAATTTAACTGACTTCCAAAACTGCTTCATTTTTCTACATTTAATTATCCAATCCAACTAAAATTAACTTTTCAAAATAGCATTCTTTTCAACACACCAGTCACAAAACTAACTACAAAAAAAGTTCTATACATTTTGGTGGATAATATTTCAGACCGAACTGCTTGAATTGATGGAACATCTTTAACATTATGTTTAAGAATCTGAGATTTTTTTCCCCAATTTGTCTTCTTATCTTGACTTATTTTCCTGAATGAAATCTGTTTGTGTTATTCCTGTTATCATCTCTACCATTGTTTGCTTCAAAGCAACTTCAGCTTGAAAAAGAAACCCCTTGCTTGTCACAAGTGCCTAGCTGAATCTTGCTTTGTTCATCTCTGCTTGATTCCCTTTGCATTCCAAGAACTTTCTTTAATGAAGAAACTTTATTTAGAGGGTTATTGCCATATCTATAGAGAAATCACCAATCTGACTTATTCATTTAACATTATCAGCCCAGGGCTAACAAGCAATATTTACACATTTGCCAGAGGTTGTCAACTCAGGAGCATGGCTTTTCTTTGCTGTTATACGGAGGCCAGCACTAATGGCAATGGCCCTGCTTCCATACTTAGGAAGCATAGCTCATCAGCTGCCTATTTAGGTTGAGACCATGGGCCTCTATCAGAAGGTCAGGACCAATCTTTAAGCATACAGCACAAGGTAGCATTTCTCAGTACTGAAAGCTTGGGGGTGGGAGACTGGTGCAACATTATAAAACGCATACCCTAACTTAATTAAAGAATAATTGTCATATAGCTTCAGACCTGAACAAAAGTGATAACAAATAAGATTTGGGCAAAATATCATCCTATCTTTAAATATTATTTAAAATTTACATAAAGTTCCCAGATAATTTTTCATTTGGCAAAGAAAAAATTTTTGTAAAAAAAATATGCAGTGTAACCTTCAAATTATTTTAATCTTTAGAATAGAAACAATATATGCATTACCATATAGGTTGCAAATTGTATAACTGATTTTTCTATGCATATAAAAATTTACTTAATGGAAGTCTGGGTGCCCATGTAATCTCTGCAGGTAGATCTGATGGTATATTTCCAATGGTATTACTTCTTTGTCCTAAAGATCTAAAGATTGAAATTATTATTTTGGAGAAATCTATTTAGTCTTCAAGTAGAAACATCTTGGAGTTTGTAGGAGTTTCAGTTTTTAAAGATATCACAACCAAAAAGATTTATTGAGTGCCACTATGTTCGAAACTTTAGAATCAAAATATTAACCCACAAAAAAAGCTTTATATTGACAAAGTGATCTACTTAGTTGCCTATCTCGAAGAAGAAAAAAAGAAGATCAAATTGATTTAAGAAACAGATCTCTGGTTATGAGCTTTGGTGAATTTATAAAGGTTGAACTTCTCAGGATGGATGTAAGAATAATATGGCTCTGAGTAGTCTGCAATATGCAGAAAAGGCAAAGCAAACTACAGCAAACCTCTGTATCTCTGAACCACCAAAGGGTCAGGAAAACAGGGCCAGCCTCGTCTAATGCAAAACAATCAGGTTACTCAAACCACACGTGGTGATAACATCCAATGAGTATAGTATAAGTAAATATTAGTTATGGGGCCCATTCTATAAGAATGAAAAGTATTTAAACAGAAAATTGGACTAATACAAGCTCAACATTTGGTCCTAGGCCAGCAGACTGCTCAGGGAAAAAAGCACTAGCTGTTGTGAAGCCAGACCCCTGAGAGCCAAGAGGTGACAGAGGAGGTGGATCTCCCAAGCATTGCTGGCATTTGGGAGCGTCTGTGACCGGCGACAGGAAGAGATTCCATCCTTCTTTAACTTGGTGGACGGCCTGCAAGCTACTATGGGAGTCCCTTCCCCCTAATCCATACTGTTCAATTGTCACTA
>NC_137081.1:58505967-58693467 GCF_951640355.1 Cnephaeus nilssonii
ACCTCAAACCTGGAATGACTTCCTCTGTATTCTCTGATGTGATATGTACACTTACTCTATCTATTGCTAATCTAAATCCTTGTTTTGCTTTCTGAACTGAAATTCTCCTGGAAAGCATTATCAAGTCTGTTTACTACACCTCATATTAAGGGAAAAATGTAGATAGACCCATTTCAGTGTGTGGGTTTTTCACTTTGTTTTTCTTTATTGCTTTTTATGGAGTTGATTGTGCAATGTTGAGATCAACTGCAGCTGAGAAACTTCTCTCATTATATTTACTAATTTATATAGCAACCAAAAGGTAAAGAGGAAATAAAACAAAAACATATTTGGTAATTTCATGAATTTAAAAACTAGCCCTGGGGGAAAATGCATCACTTTTTATTTTGTATCACTGCTGTGTTTAAGAAACCTAAAAATGGGAATTTCATATTCTCATATTTTGACAAGTACTTTACATTTGCTTGAATAAATATTTTACTATGAAAGGAATATGATTAAAAAGAAAAGAACTATTAACTTCTCAGGAACATAAAAGCAGTAAAAGTACACATTCCATAAACCAAGAGATGCAGCAGCATTCAGTTAACTCCAACCAATCCTGGAAAGAGATTTTTTTCTCTTATTTTTAAGCTCTGAGAAACCCTACACTTAAAGAAAGAGAAGACGTGCTTCAACTATTATATTGATGTGGCAGAATTTAGCTTCTTTCTGAAGAACGTCCATGTCCCACGAGCATAAAGACAATAGTACACTATATAAAGAGCCAATAAATCAATTAGCTTTAATAGCCAGAGTTCAGGAAATGCATTTATTCTCTTCGATGAAAACACAGCTTTTACTTGTAACTATATTTCATACTGTTAGGGTAAATTTTTCATGTAGAAATTATATTTAGTGGCTGAAAAAAACCACTCATAAATTTTGTAAAGCCAAAAAGAAGCACTTACTAATGTAGGAGAACAAGTTTGTTTTATTTGTAATTATCTATCTGTAGAGTAATTGAGATTCTAAACAGCAGCTAATAGCCTCACTGTCTCAAATTATGACTGCCTGTAACTTTACCTTGCCAAATATCAAAGAGCTTTTCAATTGCAACTCTACTACTAAAACCTGGGTCATTTTCTAGCAATTAATTGGAAGAGGTGATTAATAGCTTAATAATGGGTTCCTCTGTGTTTAAGAAATGCAGGGGACGTGCATAGGAAAGGAATATGCAATTTTGTATCCCTGAAACATAACCTAATTGAAAAATCAGCAGTTGGTCTTATTTACTTTAGGCTTGTATTTCCAAACCCTCTTTTGATCTACTCAGAAAAAAATGTGTAAATCTGGAGAGTATTTTTTAATTAACTCCTTGGATATTGAACACACTATGAATTTAAGGAGCACAAGCTACTCTATGCCACCTGCTGGGCTGCAGTCAGCTTCACAGGAATTTGTGGGCAATATGTGTCAAGTATCTACCTGGATGATGCAGATGACAGTGCCCACTGGGCAAGTCACCCCCTATAGGGGCACCCGTGGATTCATATGGCACATTCACCTATAACATAGCCTCCTGAGTGTGATGCCTGGGAGTCTTTGTGCGCTTCTATGAATTCCTTTCTATTCACCACAGACTTGTGACTGGAACATCTAGCTGCAGTCTATCATAATATCTTCCCAGATACTTCCAAGGAGACAGTCCATGAAATTTAATCAGTTCGCTAAGCTGAACACTAGTTCTCAAGGCAATGGCAAGTTGACTAGTCAGATGGAGAAGAGTTCAGTGAGTGAGGAGGTCTCAATGGTAAAGGCAAAGGAGGAGCCTAAAAAATGAAAAGAAGCAGGACTCATTTGTCCACCTCATTACAACATCAGGGCGATCCATCACAAGATATCCTCTCAGATATAGGACTCGATATCCTCTTAGATATAGGACTCGATATACACTGAGTGCCAGATTATTATGATCTCTGAACGCATAATAAACTGGCCACTCAGTGTGTGTGTGTGTGTGTATATATTAGAGGCCCAGTGCATGAATTCGTGCATGGGTGGGGAGGGGACATGGGTGGTTGGCTGGCCTGCCTGCTGGTCGAACTCTTGGTTGAGGGGATAATTTGCATATTAGCCTTTTATTATATAGGATATACACTGAGTGGCCAGATTATTATGTGTTCAGAGGTCATAATAATCTGGACACTCAGTGTATGTTTCATTGTCTACTACAATGGCTGTGAATTCTTATGGGTTTCACCCTTAGGTTGCTAGAAGTAAAGAATAAGGCTCTCAGTTTTCCATCATTTCCTTCACATTGCACATCCCTGCCTCTCATTTTATCCTAGTTGAATCTAGAAATACTGGGCTATTCATTCCCCACTGTTTTTACTTGATGGCTTAACATTAGAGGAAATCAGTACTTTACTATCTGACATTTTTTCCATGGCACCAAACATAAAATAAAGGAAGGACATATTAAATAAAATAAAGAACAACAACCTGGAAGTGAACTCCACTTCTCCAGCTCTCACTACCCAGACATCCATTATTGAAACCTTGTTTATTCTAAGGTTAATGATCCAACTGCTCACAGATTTTTAACTCTTTGAACATGTATTGGAGAATAAATAGGGCTAAATGAAAACACTAAACAAAAGGAAAAAAAAAGGACTTGCTCTCCCATTATTAAAAGACATATAGTCAACCAAATTTAATCAGCTATAATAAAGAAGGAGCAGCATGTCAGTGAGGGGATAACCTGTCAGTTGAAAACAAAGACCAGAGTGGATTTATTAGATTGATATGTGTTCTCAAGCAGTCCCCTACTCATACTCAGATGTCAAAGGCTGGAGAAGGCCTGGTGAACAGAAAACGGCTCAGCTGCAAGAGGGCTGACCTGTGTTTAGAACTTCCTGCTGGGCAGGGAGCCACAGTCTTCATTATCTTCCAACTCAGAGCGGTAAGAGCACCACTTCCAAGATGTGATGGAGGCAGACCCACATAGCCGAGGTCAGTGGGTTTTTTTTTTTTTTTTTGTGCATATTTTTTACGTTTTTCTTGGGATAATAAATGATGGTGTTTGATTTGCTTACTTTGTGCCCCACTCACTCTCTCCATAACCACTAAATTCTTAGTTTAATATTCTATGCATTTAGATTTTGAATCTGTCAATTTTATTTCTGGTGTCCTCCCTCTCAGAAGGCTCCATCCTTGTCTCAATTCTGGCTCAATTGTTTTCAAGCTAGACTTGCTAATAGAAATTGCATCATCCTTGTCTTCTGGAATTCTCTTTTCTTGAATTAACTTCCTTAGTTTGAAGAAGTAATCTTCTAATAGCTTTCTGAGAAAGAATCTTGGCAGATAAGTGGTTTGAACCTCTGTCTGAAGTGCCTGTACCCTATCTTTAATTGTTCCATTGTTTGCTAGCAGGAAAAGATGCCATGGGATTAGCATTTTTCTTGGCAAAGCATCATTTTGCCCTGCCTTTACCCCAGGACAGCTATTCTCCACATTAAAATCTGTGTTGAAAGTTTTGACTTACACTAGGGTATAAGTTATTGGCAATAGTTTAAAAATTGCTATTCCCTGGGGCATTTGAATGTACATTTAAGCAAGATCTTTGATGAAAGTCAGCAATCCCTGAGGAGTAAAAGGAGACATATTTTGGACACAGGTAAATTCCTGAAATAGCTATGTACATGGGCATCTATGTTGTCTACTTAAAAAGCAAGTTATTGGTGTTGAGGGAAAAAAGTGAAGCCGTATGACATCACTAGCCACTATGCCATCTTAGTAGGAAGAGAAGAAAGTAGAGAAAGACCTGCTTGGGATGCTGGGATGATGGGCCAGCTCTTAAGACTTGCCTCTCAGAGGTGAGCTTGCAAAATATTTTATCCAAAGCAGCTAGGAATGAGGAGAAAAAAGAGTATGAGGAAAAGCCAAGTGAGGAAATGTGAATAGATGACATAGAAAAACCATATAGTATCCATGGGTTGAGATAAATTTATGGAGTGTCTTATATTGAACCTTATTATTTAGGCAATAGGAGGTTAATGGCAATTTTTGCGCTTGGAATTCATAGACCTATGCTGGAAGATAGTTAATGGTAGAAATGTCTTCCTTATCTTTATGTTTTTAAATAGTTTAAATTATGAACAAGAATATGAGTGAATTAAATGAACAATAAACTCTAGAGTCACTATAGATAAAATGGCTATAATTTATTGTCCAGCCAGATCACTTATAAGAGTAAAAGAGGGGTTTGGGGGCCAAAGGCAAAAACATGGAATCTCCCAAGCATGTTGAAATTATAGTCATCTTACTTAGTGTAAAGATGGAGAAAGGAGGTAGGATATACTAGTAGTAAATAAAAACTTATCTGAATATTTTCAGAAAGAGAAGGGAAATAGAAAGAACAATGAGTTATTATAATAAAATCTTTGGTTTACCAATTCCATATTTAAGTTTTTTAATGGACTGAAATACAACTTTTTTTTCTGGTGTAGATCTTTCTAATTTTTAAAGATGTCCCCCCCCTCCCCCCAAATGAGAGTGTGTTCTTTTGAATTCATATATTCAGGGATATTAAATAGAAATATTTTTTATTATTTAAAAATTTTGCTTTCATTTGGTCAGAGAAACATATTGTAACTCTTCTAATAATTAGGGCACATGATAGGTCTTGAATTTTGTTCAAAATATTTCTTTGCCTTTATCTGAGCAAGGCCGACCTGTTCTTTAGGCTCAGTAGGCACAGCAGCCTGGCCTACCATACTTTGAGAGCCAATAAAAATGTCTTACTTTGTTTTAAAATATGAATAAAAAACAATAAGTTTTCAGGTCATAAAAATGTGCCTAAGGACTACAAAAGTCATTTAATCCAAGTAAACTGAAAAATATAAATATTTTTTAAAGAAATAATATTTAAAAACCTGGTGGTATAATGCAGGAAAAAAAAACTTTTTAATTTTACCTAAGATTTAATTTTAATTTGTGTATCTGGAACAAGGCAACATATTTTCTTTGGCAGTTGAAAAATATTTAATGGTAGTTATCCTCTTTCCTCAAGAATCCTTTTGTGTTTTGTGGGGAGGAACTGCTTTTATTTCCTAATGTCTTTTCATCAGTTGTGGTAAAGGTCCTCATGGGGACTGTTAAAGACATTTCTTAGGGAAAAGTTGAGGAGATGCCCGGAGTTGAAGGCATCAGAGAGGGACATTTGATTGCAGTGCAGGTCTGAACATATACTAGATGAGAGCGCCGCCTCACATGGCTGGTCTCCAGGTCATTTAGGACCAGTCCTAGGTGGCTATTACACAATCCTACTTTGCTCATTGCTGAGTGAAGTAAATGAATACTCTTCTACATTCAAGTCTTTTCTGGCAGTTAATGAAGGCTAGCATCACACATGAGGTATAAGGCTAAACAAATGCCCCTGTTATGTCAACACTTTAGTAGGGTAGGGAGCTATGGTTTCCTAACAGATATACACTTGGCATATACTATTTTTATGTATAGCTACTTATAACACTACTAGAGGCCTAGTGCACAAATTTGTGCATGGGTGGGGTCCCTGGACCTGGCCAGCGATTGGGGCCAATCAGGGCCATCTCACCCAGTCCTTATTGGGGCCGACTGAGGCCGGCCAGCCAGGGGGATGGACTGCAGGAGGTTGGCTGGCCGCGGGAGGTTGGCTGTGGGAGAGCACTAACCACCAGGAGGAAGCTCCTCCATTGAGCGTCTGCCCCTTGGTGTTCAGTCCACGTCATAGGAACCAGTTGACCGGTCATTCAGTCACTTAGGCTTTTATATATATAGATTAATACAAATAATGATATCAGTGAAAAAAATAATTTAAAATAACAAAAGTTAACTAACATACATTGGGTCACACATTATTCAAACATGTTATTCTTGACTTTTCACCACAATTTTATGAAAGTTGTTGGAATATCTCTAATGTATCAATCTGTTCAGGACTATAGAAATGCAATAGTGCACAGGTAAGTGAGGTTTCTACTCTCTGAGAGTTAACATTCTAGTGAGATAGAAAACAAGCCAACAAGATAGATTTCAGATGGTAATAATTTTAGTGCAGGAATTATAAAAGAATGATGAGATAGAGAACATCATGGCTACATTAGGTTGGTTAATCCAACATCAGATATAAGATATAATGTTCAAAAATTGACAATGGCCGATGTGGCTGGAGGAGGATGGGAACAGGGAAGAGGGTCACATTATGTGGAAATTAGAAACAAATACAGGTAAATAGCATGATTTTCATTTTTATCATGATGAGAATTTATTGGAGGCATTTGAACAAGAGAAGGAAATGGCCCTCCATTTTTGTTTTGACAAGCTGTGTGGATGGTCATCTTCATGACTGAGTGAATTAAAGAAGCAATTTTGACAAGAAAAATTAAAAAAAAGTGTTTTACTGTTAATTTTGTTCCACTGCTTAAGGAGCCGAGTGAAATAAGCAGCTGAGTGTGAGTTTTAACTTTCAGAAAGATAAAGATTGAGCCTTAAAATTAGAATTTAGAGCTGGGGGACTGGTTGAGGTCACCTAGGGGAGAGGTGTAGGTAAGAAAGAGAAGAATAGAAGAATCCCTAAGAAAGAGTTCTGCAGGTCTTCAAAATGTAGAGGTTGAGCTGAGTAGGGAAATCTAGAAAATGGCAGAGCAGTGCCCCTTATCTGTGCTCTCACTTGCTGCAGTTTCAGTTACCCACAGTCAAGCACTGTCTGAAAATACTAAGTGGGAAATTTCAGAAATAAACAATTCGTAAGTTTTAAATCACATGCCATTTTGAGTAGCATGATGAAGTCTTACGCATTCTCTGTCCCACCCCGAATGTGAATCATCCCTTTGTTTCACATATCCAAGCTGTGTACACTCCTCACTGGTTAGTCACTTAGTGGTCTGCTTGGGAATAAGATTTACTGTCGGGTATCGAAACGCTTGTGATAAGTAGCCCTTATTTTACTTAATAATAACCCTAACACACAAGTATAGTGATGCTGACAATTTGGATATGCCAGAGAGAAGCTATAAATCAATTCTTTTAAGTAAAAAGGTAAAATTTTTCAGCTTAATAAAGAAAAAAAAATCATATGCCGAGGTTGCTAAGAACTATGCTAAGAACAAATCTGTCTGTGAAACTGTGAAGAAGGAAAAAATAATTTAAGCAGTTTTGTCGTCGCACCTTAAACTTCAGAAGTTATGGCCACAGTGCATGATAAGTGCTTAGTTAAAATGGAAAAGGCATTACATTTGAGGGTGGGAGACACGAACAGTTGTTCCTATTAAAGGCAATATGTTGTGCCAGCAAACACTGAGCCTATGTGAAGACTTCAGCAAGAGATTTGCTAAAAAGAGCGACACCAAGCCATTTACTGCAAGTAAGTGATAGTTACACAGATTCAGGAACAGGTTTGGACTGAAAAAACATGATTTTCACTGGAGAGAGATCACATTCACATAACTTTTATTACTGTAATATTGTTATAATTGTTCTATTTTATTATTGTTGTTGTTAATCTCCTACTGTGCCTAATTTATAAGTTAAATTTTATCATAGGTATGCACGTATAAAAGTAATACATAAAGAAATTACTACTATTTATAATTTCAGGTATCCACAGGAGGTCTAGGAATGTATCCCCCAGAGATAAACAGGAAACTTCTTTAACATGAAATGGCCATCAGTGGAGCAGAAAAAACAAAACAAACAGACAAGTATTGAGGCCAAGAAAAAAAAAAAAACTTTTGGAAAGATGGAGAGGCTAGTTGTGTCAAAAAATGGTGAGGGTTTAAATTAGATAAGAATAGAGACTGAATCATTGTGTTGAAAATGTGGTGATCTTAAGAGCAGTCTTAGTGACACTATGAGAATGGTAGTGTGATTACATTAGGCTGAGGTTAGAATGATATCAGAGGATGTGAATATACACCTTCATTTCAAGAAATGCTGGTGTGAAGGAGAAAGTTTAAAGGGAAGTGTGCTAGAGCAGTGGATCTGCAAAACGCGGCTCGCGAGCCACTTGCTGCTCTTTGGCCCCTTTAGTGTGGCTCTTCCACAAAACACCATGGCCTGGGCGAATCTATTTTGAAGAAGAGGTGTTAGAAGAAGTTTAAGTTTAAAAAATTTGGCTCTCCAAAGAAATTTCAATTGTTGTACTGTTGATATTTGGCTCTGTTGACTAATGAGTTTGCCGACCACTGGGCTAGAGGGAGAATTGTCTTCCTCTATCCTTCCCTTCCTTCTTCTTCTTCTTCTTCTTCTTCTTCTTCTTCTTCTTCTTCTTCTTCTTCTTCTTCTTCTTCTTCTTCTTCTTCTTCTCTCTCTCTCTCTCTCTCTCTCTCTCTCTCTCTCTCTCTCTCTCTCTTTCTAATAGGACATTTTAGGTGATCTTTTTATGCTGATAGAAATGATATTGTAGGGAGGGAGATATTGATGACATAAGAGCTGCAGGAGAAAATTAAGGAGCAAAGTAATTGGTGGGAAGAAGAAAGAATCCAGGGCATAAGTGGAGGGGTTGGCATTGCCAGGTAGTAGGCGGGACGGTAGAGCCTATCATGTTGACTGGTCGGTTGATTTGGTGGTGGAGCTATAAATGACTCCTTGTGATACATATTTGGGCAAAATAAAATGACATTATTTAAAGAAGAGAATTTTTAACCAGTTGACACAGAACCACAGAAACAAGGACTTAAAAGCAAATCAAGTAGAAAAGACTAGAACCTGCTTTTTTTCTTTTTAAAATAAAGCATCTCTTACAAGGAAGTTTGAAATCTCTTACTATGTAAATTTCCAAAGATTCCATTCATTTGAATAATGGTAATTATTCACGTATCTTATTTATTGATTATGGATAAATCAGCTTTTTTAAAAATGTACAAATGTCACATGTAAAGGTATTTTATTAAAAACCATTGGAATCATAACATAGATTTTACTAATTTCTTAAAATAGCTGTCACAAATAATTTCTTCAAATACAGCTTACAGATGCAATTGTCAATCTCAGAATTCTATCATTCAGCATGGGAACTCATTATTGGAGAGTCTGTGTTCCTATCAAAGGCTATCTATTCCTACCCACCTCCTCCCAGTGTCCCTGTCTTCTTGAGCAGTCTGTTTGTTTGTTTTTCCTGAAATGCTTTAGTATGAACAATATAATGTCATGTTTGATTGGATACAGTTTAAATTAGATAAGAATGTCTGTCCTGATACTTGCTTTATTGGATTAATTTCTCAGTGAATTTTAAACACTATGATCAAGGAGCTGGCTGGTGGATAATGTCCCACTCCCTCTTCAGTGCCTAACCTACTGTTTAGAGTATTGTGAGTCTAACAAATGCTTGCTCAAAAGTAGGAATAGACATCTTTCTAAGGCAGCCCATTCCTATATGGTGACACACTTTTTAAAGATTTTTTTTTGGAAGAAGTAAAATACCTATGTTAAAAAAAATTCAATCAGTACAAAAGTGAAATTCATGTTAAATAGGTCTTTCTGCCCGGAATCCTTTAGCCCTGATTCACCCTCTTCCCAGAGGCACTCCCAGTTCCACTTCCTGTGCATCCTTCCCAGTGACCTTCATCTTGCTCAGCTATGTGCTGGGTGGTCAATGAGCCCTCTTTTACTGCAGATGGGGTATGTCTGCATACTAAGGAAAGTTCTCTTTGAGTTGGAAGACTGGTTTGTTTTTTAGCTGCCATGAAATAATTAAAAATGAATGGATACGGTTGAATTGTAGGAAGCATATTTATTATTTGAAGTCGTTATAAAATAATTCCTTGAAATTAAAAATCATACTTTGAACAGGTCGATTAGTCAGATTTAATTTTTCTTTCACTCTCTTATATTGGTGTAAATATTTTCATCTGTTATGCATAACCAAAAAGCATATTAAACTGTCAAAACATAAATGATTTCCTTTTGGCCACCATGGCTTGAGGGATTTATTTCAAGTCTGTTGTGCTACTATTTGCCCCTAGGATGTGTAATCTATATTTTAGGGGAATGTGGCTTACTGCAAGACACCTGTATTATTTATGTGTGATTAATATTTGCGTTGTGGTGAATGAGGTCTTTTGGCCTTACTTTTCTCTTGTAGTGACTTAATCATTTCTCACAAGAATGTAGTCATTGTAATAAAACATTCCACATACTAGTTTGTTTTTCAGCAGTGACAAATGCAATTGTTGTAAAATGTGAATTTTCAGTTATTAAATATGGAATCATGAATGTAATTTACTGGGCCACCTCTACAAGATGCTGCTATGTGGTACTGCTGAAGCTGAGACCAAGCCAATCCTTGTTTGTATGAATTTAAATATAAACACTGCTGAACAGTACCTTTAAATCACAATGCTTAGGCCACCAGACCTAATTTTGTCTTTCTGCAAATAAATCAGTAAACTATACAACGAGATGGTTATATGGATGCCTAATAAAATGGTCTCATTGAAATTTGCAAATTTGCAACAAATTATGAAGATCCTTGATCATCCCTGACAGATAATATCATGTGCCAAATTAGGACATATTTCAAAGTTTCTATCTGTGGGTTATAGGCCATGACATTTTTCACAACTTTCTGTCAGAGAAGCCACTTATATCAGAAGAGTGAGAAATTGTAAGAGTTCCAAAATCAGCAAGACTAAAATTCAATGAGATATTAATGTTTCTAATCAGAATGGTCTTCCTTCAAAATAATATTGTAAAACATACTGCTTTCAGCATTTATCACACAGATTTGGTGGCATATGGACTATTGAATATAAGAGGAATATATCATAAAATGTCCACGATGAGTCTTTTAGTTGTGTTTTGGAGAGCTTTGCCAAATGATGAGAAAGAAGCTGTAAACTTAAAAGGTAATGTGTATATTGTTAGATAGCTTCCCTTAGTGGATACATAGAAGGAGTATTTTTGTTGCTGTTGTTAAATGCCATATTATTTCAAATGTAAAAGATGCAAATAGCTCTCATATTTAATCTTTTTTTTCTTTGTACCTTGCTAGTTATTAGAGCTAAGACCCAGTTCTTATGCTGTAATACTGCACATAGTAAATATTTTTTGGAGAAAACCTCTCAGTATTTCAGGAAGGCATTAGACTATGTGTGTACTAAGGTGTGAGAGAAGAATCTCCTATGTAAATATTGGCACTGTGACATATTAAATACCTTTCAGGTGTTCTTTAAAATTGTAAAAGTGCTCCAACTTATTGAGCTTCCAGAGAAAGTCATCAAGAGTATTAAGAAACGATGTTGATTATGACACTAAATTCAACCAGGATACGGTGGACAAGGGCTTTAAAACTTCAGAAACATCAATTAAAGCCCAAGTTGTGTGCAATAAGCATCAAAAATTGATAAAAACTCAAATTTAGGTTTTTAGATTTAGTGTTTAAATCAATCAACTGCAAACAAGATTTAATTAAAGAATATTATTTCAAAGTGTAATTACCTACTGGGATTAGAATGAACCTCTATTGCCCATAATGTTCTCCTACTGTGATCCCACACTGAAAAATGTTGAGTTTTAGATTAATATGCATCTTGTAAGTACAAGTCCTAATCTCAATCTTAAAGGACATTTAAAACACACTTGGAACCTTCTATGCAATCAAGCCCAGTGTGACTACTCTGTCCACCATGCTAAATTTGTGATTACATTTTTTATGTGCATGATTTAAATCGCTTTAGCAGCAGTCCAGGGAGCATTTTACCCTGCATATTAATTACACAAAGGCTTTGTCATGTGAGGGTCTCAGTGGTCATGGTCTGTAATCCAGCTCATTTGAACTGTGAGTACAGTTTTTGAGCATGCTGTGCACATCAAGCCCAGCTTTAAAGCTAGAATAGGCTGAGATGGTTAACAGGTATGGTTCCTGCTTAAGGAATGAATGCCATTTATTTAGTGACATCTGCAAACTAATTGCTTAAAAATCTGAAAGTGAATATGTGTGTTCAGAAGACTGTTATTAATACAGAAGGAATGAGACTCTGTCACAGCATTTCCAGTTTCTATTGTCTCAAGCTAGCATTATCCAAACAATCATATGATTCCTTTATAAAATTCTTCATGTTATAGGAAATGGTTTATTCCCTCTTTAAGTTTCAATAATTTTATCATCAGCAGCATATTTATATATTTGGAACCATTTAAAAATTGTTATAATTTCGAGAGGAATCATCTGCTGCCTCCTGCATGCTCCCTATTGGGGATCGAGCTTGCAACCTGAGCATTGCCCTTGACCAGAATCGAACCCAGGACCCTTCAGTCTGCAGGCTGACGCTCTATCCACTGAACCAAACCAGTGAGGGTTATATATTGCTTTACTATAAAGGTTTGTTCCTAAAGGATCAGAAAATTAATATAGTCTTGGTTTCACATCATAGGGGCGTAGCCATATACTATTAATATACTATTTATTGTTAAGTTGAAAACAAAATGGAAATGTACATCTGCTATGACACTAGTGCCTGATGTCATGGAAGTCAACACTGGTCCATAAGTGTGAGGGAGAATCAGAATTATGTGAGTGAATGTTGCATATAAATACCTAGGACCCATCTCAGAATTTTAAAATAAAAACCAATAGCCCTAGCTGGTTTGGCTCAGTGGATAGAACGTGGGCCTGTGGACTGAAGGGTCTCCGGTTCAGTTCCCAGTCAGGGCACATGCCCAGGTTGTGGGCTCGATGCCTAGTAGGGGGCATGCAAGAGGCAGCCAATCAATGATTCTATCTCATCATTGATGTTTCTATCTCTCTCTCCCTTTCCCTTCCTCTCTGAAATCAATAAAAATATACTTATAAAATAAAATAAAGCCAATAAAGGGACAAACACATGTGCACGTGTTTTCTAAAAAAAGGCTCTGGGAACTCAGAACCATTGATGGTTAGTTGAGCAATTTAATAGAAAATAGCTCAACTTTAATCTCTGTACAAAGAAGTGTAATGACAGGAATATAGAAAACACTTAACAATAAAAGAATGGCAAATGTTTTCAAGATTCACTTTGTTGGAAAGCTCCATTGAATCATTGTCAACTAATGATACAGCAAGCAATCATCTAATTGACACATGCCACTATATTATCACACTTTAGTTGAGGAATAAGGTAAGTGCAATATTTTTAAATGCTAAATTATGTCCTAAAAAATTAAGTGAACAGACTCTGAAACTGAAATGCTTTATAAGGCCTAAGTGCAATTAAAGAAAAATATCAATACTTGTTTTAAGTTTAATAGATGTGGCATAGCTGTCATGACCACCAATATTTGAAGACAAAAATAATCATCTCTCAGAAAGAATAACTATCCCCATTTGAAAAAAATATGTTTTCAATGATTTATGTATATTTTTTTCTATTTAAGGCAGTTTGTCTTTTATTTATAGTTGAGAAATCCAAGTTTCAGCTAATCTATTTGAAATTCTTGTAAGAAGTCGGGAGAAAGTTCTACTTATTCTACGTTTGATATAGGTAGTTTTTAAAAAGCATGTTCCATATACAAGGCAATATATATGCTGCTGAGGAGAGAGATAGCTAAGCTATGATCTGTGCCTTAGGAACTCAGAATCTATTGGAGACAATAACAAAAAAAATTAAAATGTAGTACAAGAACTTTATAAAAAGAAGAACTTTATTTTTCTGAGTCTCTCAGTCTTCTGTTGTTAGATTCATTTTTCATTACATGTGTTTCACAAATAAATTATCTCCCATATTCTTTGAAGTGATTATTTTGAATGAAAACACAGAAAATTTGTTATTAGCTTTTATAAGAATACTAGTGGCCCAGAGCATGAAATTTGTGCACTCGGGTGGGGGTCCCCCCTGCCTGGCCTGTGCCCTGTCACAGTGTGGGAGCTCCACGATCGGTAGGCCTCCATGAGCCTCACATCCTTGGGCCCAGTGCCAGGGGCAGCGACACAAGCCTCTGGGAGCCTCACGTCCCTGAGCCCGGCACCAGGGGTGGGGATACGAGCCTCACGCAAGTCCCTGACGCTGCAAGTCCCTGCCCACCTGTGCTTGCTGCGCACGCAGCCTCTTGCTGATCAGTCATTACACATGAGGGCATCACAACCATTTGCATATTAGCTCTTTATTATTTAGATGCATTCTGTGCACATACTTTCATTTAATCTGGGTTAGTTTAAGATTTAAATGGGGTGGAGATATTCTAAACCAAGGTAGAGTATTTTATGTGTTTTTGCTGCAAGTTTTTTTTTTTTTCTTCTTCCTAATCCTCACACAAGGATATGTTTTTATTGATTTTTTTTTTTTTTAGAGAGAGAAAGGGAGAGGGGGAGAGAGAAACATCAATTGGTTGCCTCCCATATGTGCCCAACAGAGGATCTACCCCAAAACTGGATGTGTACTGACCATGAATCAAACCCTAGACCTTTTTGTTCCTTTAGTGAACTGGACAATGTGCCAACAAACTGAGCCACACTGGCCAGGGCTTTGCTGCAGGTTTTTATGCATAATTTTATGAGTTTTTGCTGTAAGTTTAACATTAGGTTATAATATGCAAAGGGTGTGTAAAGTTACGGATATTTTTGTAGATCTGTCTTAAATTTGTCCTATGGATTGCGTTGTGTATTTAAAGGACTTTTGCCTTTAAGCAGGGCTGACAGCCTTTGTAGGGGTGTGAACACAAGAGTCCATGTAACAATGCAGTGCTTATGTCTGAGCATTTGGGCTCTCATACTGTTAATAGGGTTACAAAAGACTATGATGTTCTTTAAAGAAACAGCATCAATGCCATCAATTTTAATACTTTAATATTAATTTTGACATGAAGAAGTTTTAGGGTAAAAAATCTAGGTCATTCAAATTATCTAAGCAGCCGTGGCATCAAATGATCTGAATATTTACAAAAAAAAGAACTATCATTAGGGTGAGACTGGCTTCTGTTCTTTGTTTCCTGTTTGGCCACATTGATGCCAAAAATTATGAATATTTGGAAACACAAAGTAATTGAGTTTTTCACTTTCTTCAAGATGTTTGTTATTGCATAGTCATAGTCCTTATTGAATTTTGCAACCTTTACAATGATTTCATAGCAAAGAAAACGATTTTATACAAGGCATATTTTAAGAGAGTATTACATAAATCAGTTTGAATATTAAATCCTGATGTCATTTGATTTACATATTATCAAAGAAACAAAGTGTGTTTTCTTAAAATAATTTTAGTCTTCTAGTAACTACCTAAAACTATTCATAACATAGTATAATTCTTCCTAGACCAACTCACTAAAAATTATGCTTTTGTGATCATTTGTTGAAACTTACCAGTTCTTTTTTTAAAAAAATCTTTCCTGTTTTATAACTGGTCCAAAGTTTCATAATTTGAAGTTAAAATGCCCTTTCAGAGTTGATGACTGTTCTTTAATGTACTTTCTCCTGTTCACTTAATAGAGTTGCGCATTAATAAAAATCTGTAGATTAAAGCTATGTAGTTATTTTTCTAATAAAAAAGGCTCCCCAAATATCTGGCATTTTGGATCAAATTTTAATGTTTCCAATTTTGAAATCTCAGCATAAAACTGTTGATGTGGGTCTCCTTTGATAAATTATAAAGGTAAACTTTAATGAACATTGAATAGGGTCACCTTTGCTACTTGGGGTAATAGAATAAAATAAAACAAGCAAACACATTTTTCTTACTGCCACATGCCTCTCCTTAATAATAACTTTTGTCTCTTCTGCAGAAATAGATGCTGTGTAAGTCTCATTAAATTACCTGACTGATGGAATAAATACACAGTCCATAGCTCGGCAGTCCATAGTAAACCGAGCAAGGGTCTTGATATCTCAGAGTTCTGCTTATTTACACATGCCTTGGACTCTTCTCCCAGATATGTAAATTATTCTGGTTAAAACTAAATGCTAAAGTCTACACCATTAGTCTTCCACTTCATGATCTCCACATGGGGCTGTTAGAGGGATAATGTACCATACAATACACGGTTTACTTTTAATTAATAGAAAAAAATGTGAAATGAATATTAAATGTAGCTTAATGTGGAAGAAAGCTCAGAGCAGTTCGGTGCTTATTTATTTATTTATTTTGAAAATATTCAGCCCTGCTTCATCATTAGAAAATAAGCAACGCATTACAGGACCGCAAGCCTCGCTGGGACCTTTGGATGCAAGAGGGAGCTTGGAGAGGCCTTAGCAGACCTGCTAATGGTCCCAGGCCGGACACAAAGAGGGGGTGTTGCAGGGAGAGGCTCGGAGTTCTGCTCAGTGCCTTTTGAATCCGAACAGAACAGAGCTTTTCTGCCCGAGTCTCTCCATTCCCTGATAAGCTTGTCTTCTGTTCTATATACCATACGAATTGCAGGATCTGGTAGGAAATCTTAGACGAAAAAAGCTCATCAACTAGAGCATTTAATTAAAACACACGATCTGCGTTCTAATTCAATGTGTCAAAATTAATAAATAGAATTACCAGTTTGCAAACAGTTTATCACACTGTTCCCGACCACAGAATGCCATTTTAATTATGCAACCTTATTTATGGCAATGAAATGATCGCGTTTCATAATATTTGCCAACAGCACAAGTTAGGATTTAAAAAGAAAAGCTCTATTAAATCATCACTTTCTCCGGTGGATTCCCTTTTGTCTCGTGTGGCTCACCTAGGATAAGGTAAGGACCCCGACACAAGACAAAAAGGACAGAAACGGCTTTGGCGAGGCTTTAGGAGATAACCAGGTCCTCACCGAAGGCACTCATTTGCAAGATTAAAGGATTTGAAGTAAAGCCTGAAATTAGTAACTTTTCATCTCCTTTTACCCAGACAGCCAGTGTTTTGTAATAAAATAAAGACCTTGCACTTTCAAACCTTCGTGCCAGCCAGACTGTGAAACGGAATGCTACTCAATTTTAAATTATTCATACATTCTTAATTGTGATGTTATCCTTATAAATGATAGTAATGGTACCGTTTAAAACCTAAAAACCAGCAGGCACCTGCCAGTGAAAGCACAACCATTGAATTCTTAATATTAGAGGCTATTCGAAAAGACTCAGCTAGGAGGAAGTCAGTAAGACATTTGATTTTACACTTAGGAATTAGGTAGCTTGATGTGATTAGCAGAAGGGAAGTGAAATGCCAGTGCTTAATTTACAGACCATTTGGAAAAATCAGCCTGAGCTCAGAGAGTACCTGCAGAAAATTCTAACTCTCCTTGTATGAGCATTAGCTACAAACAATTATTTTTGCATTATTTAGCAGGGATCAGAATTTACTGTGAGGTGAAGAAGATGTATGAGGTCGTGAATAAAACAATGTGTTCACTTTAAAAATCTGAAAATTTGTGTGTGTGTGTCCCTGTGCATCTGTGTGTAAATGTGAGTGCTTAAAAAAGTTTTTGAGAAAGATCCCTGTAACAGTCCAAATAGTTCTTTCGAGTATTAAGAGAACTGAGTGAAAAGTCTATAAAAACTAAGGTCTTTACAAGACATATATACCAGAGTCACTTTATTTTCTCCAACATTTAAAAAAAATGATGTTGCTTTGAATTCATTTTCAGAATCCTTTTAGTGATATCAACACTTGTCATGGTGTTGGGAGAAGAAATGTCTCTCTGAAATGTGGCCATATTCTTTTGGAACACACTTGTTAAAAAAAATTGAAACTTTTTGAGGTTGTGTCATTTTTAGATGGACATTTTTATATGCATCACTTTCTGTAACCTTTTGAGCATTTCTTTTTGCTTTTTTCTGTTTGTAATTTCACATTAAAGTCTTTAATAGTAAAAAAGAAATTAGCTTTTAAATGTTTTATTCAAGTATCATTTTTCAGAAGACTAAATAAGTAAGGAGATAGTTATTAGTCATCCAACTTTGAGACTGGGACATGTGTGTCTCTAGGATTCTAATGACACTGTCTTAGGAATCATAAAGTGATTCCAGCCTACATGTCATTAAAGGCTTAGAGGAGCTGGTGTTAGTGAATCACACTTGAATGCCTAGAAATCTGTTATTTATTCCTGAAGCCTTTTCTCATATTAATCAAGGAAAGTTATCTTTATGTCCAGAAGTCTAAAAGTTGATCCATGTGGGATCTTAACACTATTTTCCCCAAAGCCCCAGCCATAACAGTATTTGTTGTTGTTGTTTGCTTGTGTCTGCTCTGTGGCCTCATTGAAATGAACTACTTTTCTACATGCATGTATACTGAAAATATACATTTTTAAAATGATAATAAATACTTGGCCAGGTAGAAAGCCTAGTAATATTACACCATTCTAATAAAGTGTCTCAGATTTAAAATGTATTATTTACTTCGAATTTGAAAGTTTAGAGTTTTAGAAGAAATGTAGTTTACATATTTCAAGCATGGGTGCTTGATTTAGAAAATTGGGGTTACTCCAGGACCTGCGGCTTATTTACCAGCTGCATGTTCTTAGAAACATTGATTAAGAAATGAGATCATGCAATGAAAGCATTTAGACACATGATGAGGCCTAGTGACTTTCTATAGTTATGGGCTAATTTGAAGGTCAATTTTTGGAGAAACCAGCTTTGTACATTGTTCTATATAAATGATCAGGTCATTAGACTATGTAACAAACAAAATGCAATGAGACTAATAATAAAATCAACTTTGTTTAGTTGTTCCATCCTTTGTGGGATAATTCTTATCTCACTCCTTGATGTAAGTTCCAGCAGGCCCACGAACTCCTTAAGTGCTAAAAAAGTGATCTATTATTGTTTCCTTAAGTTCAGTATTCGGTTTCAATTCACTCATTAAAAAGTTTCAGTTCCAAAAATAACTTGTTTTTAAAAAATTTTTTTTATTGATTTCAGAGAGGAAGTGAGAGGGAGAAAGAGATTGATACATCAGTGATGAGAGAGAATCATTGATTGGCTGCCTCCTGCACGCCCCACACTTGGGATCGAGCCCACAACCCAGGCACGTGTCCACAACCCAGGAATGGAATCATGACCTCCTGGTTCATAGGTCAATGCTCAACCACTGAGACACCGGCTGGGCCCAAAAAATAATTTTTAAAATGTAGCTTAACTTAATCTTAAATCTCTTCCCAATCTCTATGTCATCACACTGACAAGAGCTGCAGGTGCAGTGGGAGGCATGGCCTTTGCTCTTTCTCCACCAAGTAGTGGCCCAGCTTCCAAGGTTGCTGACCCAGTTATCAGGTTCTGTCAGGGTCAAAGGTAGGGGCAGGGAGGAGAGGTCAAAGACAGAAGACAATTCAACACAGGATGCTTTTACTTATGCACTATTTCTTTCTAGAATAGCTTCATCTGTATATTTGAGAAGCTTCATTTTGCTTTTTAAGAACTAGCTAATTTAATGCTACCTTTCTCCATGACAGCTTTCCCTGAGTTCTCCAGTCAGAAGTAGCTGGCTACTTTTGTGTGCTTGTGGCACTCTGTATATTTCTTTAGGACATTTACTACTTGATGCCACAAGTAATTAGAAGTCTTTCCCCTTGATCAACTGTCAACCACATGAAGGAAAGACTGGGTGTACAGATTACTCACTTTGTGGGTCTCTAGACCATAGCATAGCTTTGGAACGTATAACGTTGTAGCTAATTGAATTTTTAATCTGATTTGGACAGACTGGATCCATATTTACTGTTAGTGAAGTAAAAATTTATATCTAAAAACCACCTGAGTTCCATCTTTCTCTCAGTATGTAAATCTTTGTGTGCAATGTTTTTAGTTTATGCAACAATTCTGGCACTTTCCCCACATTTGGAAATATTCTTTCTGGGAAAACTTAAGTGCTTAATTGTCCTAATCTTAATAGTACAAATTTCTCATTAGGCAAGTCTTCTTGGTATAAGAAATTTATTTCCTTTGGATAGTTCTTATGCTAACTCAATATTCGTTTAATATGCAATCACATTATTTATAAAAGTATACTACAGAAAAATTTGAAAAATAAACAAAATAACTCATAATCCAATTTTTCACAAAGGAATGAATGGGAAAATATTTTAACCTGACTGCTAAATTTGTCAGATTTAATATACCTCCAAGGTAACTAATTGAGAAAGATTCTTTGGCCACAGTACCTGTAATTGATTTATAATGTCTGCCATGATGCAGAAAGGAGTACTATATATATGCCATCCTCTTCCTAATACAGCCACTAATCATAAGGTAAGGATTTCTTTCTAGTCATTTTCACCTGTGTATGTTATTTATGTTGTAGTTATGGTGCCAAAAAACAATTCTGAAATCATTTATATATGTGGCTTAAGCATTACCAATTTTTAAGCCCTCCTCTTTCCAGCCTAATTTTGGTTTTGAATTTATTGAAATTACCAAATTTTTATGAATTACTTATTAGCATACAAGATGAGAAGGAAGATTTTATCAATTTTTAAATTCCATGTAGAAGAAATACATATAGGCAACAGTGCTATTTATTTTAATCTGTCATGAAGTATCTTTATTATGTTGAATACGAATACTTCATTAATTTTATGTATTTAATCTATAATTCTGTATTAAAATAATTAGTTTCACATTATTTCTTGATATTAAAATTATTGGAATAAATTTTAATAAATTTCTGGAGAGAATATTTTCAACCTGTTATAGTTCCCACATGGACTAGTAAGCTTACAATGAATGCATCTTATGGATGGCAAGACAATGGGATTTATTGATACTCAGCATATTGATAGATAGATAAGCATTTTTATAGGTAGATGATAGACACATAGACACATATACACATAAATTTAGGCATTACATCTTTTTTAAAAAATAAATCTTTATTGTTGAAAGCATTACTCGTATCCCTCCCCCCCCCCGCAATTGCCCTCTCCCATCTCTCCCTTCCCAAGTCTTCATGGACATTGCATCTTGATTGGCAACTCTCTCTGGAAATGACTACATAATGTGTCCTGATGATTAGGGTGAAGACTACATTTTCTAAAGATAATATTAATTACACATTAATTATACCCTACATTCATATGTCATTTGTTTTATTAAACTCTTTATTTTAAGAAAAATGTAGATTTGCATATGTTTGTAAGCAATGAGTCCTTTTACTAGTTTCCCCTAATAGTAACCTCATATAAAACTCTAGAATCATAAAACTATAAAATCAGAATATTAATATTAATACAGACAAGATACAGAGCAGTTCCATCATCAAAGGTATCTCTCCCATTGCCTTTTATATCCACATACACACTTCCTCTC
Organism: Cnephaeus nilssonii; assembly: GCF_951640355.1. Lineage (NCBI taxonomy): Eukaryota > Metazoa > Chordata > Mammalia > Chiroptera > Vespertilionidae > Cnephaeus > Cnephaeus nilssonii. The sequence continues at coordinate 58,527,173 of NC_137081.1, forward strand.
CCACACTATGCCCATTTCTATAACTTTGCCATTTCAAGGATTTTATGTAAATGAAATCATGCAGTATATAACCTTTTGGTGACTGTTTTATTTTTACTCAGCATAATTCCTGGAGATTTATTTAAGTTATGTGCCTCTATTTTTTTTTCTTTTTTGTTACTAAGTATCATTTTCTTGCATAGATGTACTGAAGTGCGTTTAACTCTTCACCCATTAAAGGATGTTTGAGTTTTTCCATTTTCCATTTTTGACTCATGAATAAACTGTGATGAATATTTTTGTACAGATTTTTGTGTAAATCTAAGTTTTTATTTCTTTGAGATAAATATACCAGAGTTCAATTGCTGAGTCATAGGGCAGTTAGTTGCATGTTAACTTTTATAAGAAACTGCCAAACTACTTTTGTTGTTGTTTGTTTATCCCATTTTGTTTTTCCCATTGCTTTTCAGAGAGGGTGGAAGACACAGGGATGAGGGAGAGAGAGAGAAAAAAAAACATTCATGTGAGAGAGACACATCAACTGATTGCCTCATGCATGCTCCCTGACTGGGGATGGGGAGTGAACCCCAACCCTTCGGTCAATAGGCCGACACTCTACCCAGTGAGAAAACTAGTCAGGGCCCAAACTACTTTTGAAAATGGCTGTAGCATTCTCACCATAAATGTATTAGTTTCCAGCTTCTCCGAATTCTCACCAGCAAATGGTATTGTCATTTTTTTTTATTTTTTATTTTTTTGCATTAGGCATTCTGCTTAGGTAAGTAGTATTATCTCATGGTTTTAAAGTACATTATCCTGATGACTAATGATGTTGAACTTTTTATGGGCTTATTATTTGTCTACCCTTGTGGCAAATATTTCATCATGTATTTTTCCCATTATCTAATTCATTTTTTTAATTCTTGAATTTTGAGATTTTTTATAATATAATCTAGATATTAGTCTTTTGTCAGATATGTGGTTTGAAAATACTTTCTTCCATTCTGGAAACTGTCTTTTCATCCTCTTCACATGGGTGTTCACAGAGCACTGTTTAATTTACATAATATACAATGTATTATTTTTTCTCTTATGGATAGTGTGCTTGGTGTCAAGAATATTTTAGGTACTCGAGGGCTGGTGCCTTTTCATAGAAATTTTAGAATAATCTTCCTTATGCATACTTTCTGGGATTATGTTAAAATCTGCATAAAACATATAGATCAATTTAGGAAGAACTGACATCTTCACAGTTAATTATTCTGAACTTAGAGTCTTCTTTCATCAGTGCTATGTAATTTGAAACATAGAGATCTTGCACTATTTTGTTAGGTTTATACCTAAGTAGTTGACTTTTTGGAGTAATTGTAAATAGTATTTTGTTTTAACTTTGGCTAACAGTGTTTGAATTTCTCCAATTGTCCAATGGTTCTCTTCTTTCTTGCCTTCCTAATTTTAAGGAGGACCATATGATCATTCACTTTTAGGCAATGCTTAGCCTTCTATGACCATTTCTTCCTTATTCTAAAGAGTTTATAATGTTAAATGGAAAGCAGAAATGCATGACATTTTCTAAGTCTTTATATGGCCATATTGTTTGTGAGAGTGAGGTTCAAGCAAATTTGGATGACAGACTAACAGACAAAATAGAGACTTACATGCCAAATAATAGCTCAAGTGTAATATCAGCTATTTGAAACTGTGGCCTCTATAGTTTGAAATATTTATATCAGTATAAGTTTTTAAGCATCCCTATTATTATATGTGCATGCATATCTAATATACATGTGGTAAATTATATTGCAATATATTATGAAATAAGAACAAGATATCTCAGCATTTTTTAATGAACAAGATAAACAAATAGAAATCCCACATTATTCTCTTATTTCAAAGAATTACTTGCATACTCAAGTTTTGAGGTCACTTTTGAGGTCACAAGTTTAATAACCATATTCAAAAGGTGGTTAGCTAAGGGGCCTAATCATGCTATAAGGGATGTCTCAAGTATTGTGTTCCTAGCTTAATCCTGTTCAATATTTTTATTAATATGTTTTCATGTCTCCTCTTATAAATATCCAATGTACTATGCACACATGAGCACAGTGATCTTTATAAGTTCTCTTATTGAAATGTTTACAATGGCTTTCTATAGCACATAGAATGCAAACTCAAAACCTTTATAACAGCCTGCATGGTCTGGTCCAGTCTCACTCTCCTCCTTTACTTCTTGCTGGCATCTCCCGGGTCATCTTTACAGTTCAGCCATCAGCCTTTTTCTCAAACATGCTGAGCTCTCTTTCCTTGGCCTGCACTAAGATTTCCCTAGATCATTCCTTTGTTGCCTCTTGCAATTTAACATAAAGGTCCCAGATTCAATGTGTATTCCTTTATTTTGTCTTCCTTAAATTCTCAGTTCATAGTAGAGTTTGTCTACCTTCCATCTTCTATTTCCTATTTTCCTCTATCACAGCACCCTGTCCCCTCTTTACACCAGCACAAGTGATAATTATTTTGTTTGCCCATTCTCTTGTTTATGTTTTACATCTATTTCCCCTAAGTGACTGTAAGCTATATGAGGGTGGGTTCTTAACTCTCTTGTTCATAAAATGGACTAAACAGATCTGCATTGATGAATGAATGAATATTGAAGATATATAGAAATTAAGATGGAATAAAACTGGGAATTATACTTAAATGTGTATTTGACTTTAAAAAACAATTGTGTATACTTTCCCACAAATAGTAGAGGGTCTTGCAATTTTTCTTGACTGCATATTTACTATGAACCAGCACTAACATGGCTGAAAAATTAAAGTAGAAAAGTTATGGCCAGAACCAGGGAGGTGATAGCTTTAGTGCATTATGCTCTCTTTAGACAATGCCTCAGGCACTGTGTTCCATTTGGGTGCATCTCTCTCTGTCTCTCTCTCTTGCCTCGGCATTTTTTGTTGTTGTTTTTCACTAAGGTATCATTTGTATTCAATAAAATTCACCCATTTGAAGTGTAGTTTGATCTGCCTTGGTAATTGTACAACATCATGACTTTCAAGATACAGAACAGTTATCAGGGTGATATTTTAAAAGGTAGTATCAATTACTTGAAATACGTATGGAAAAAGATCAAGATTATGGAGTGATTAATACTTATGCATGATGGAACTGATGGAAGTAATCGGGCATGTTTTCACTTGGAGAAAATGCAAGAATGAAACATGACAATGTTTCGAAGGACCGTCATTTGAAAAAAAAGGAATTAAATGAATTTTTAATGTACATAGGAGTAAAACAAGGATTAATACTAATATATGAAGATTAGAGATAGGTAAATTTTAGCTCTTAACCATGGTGAAGATGTTTTAGAAATCAATGCATTACAAAGTAACAAGCTTCCCATAGTTGTGAGTACCTAACCAGGAGTTAAATGTGTCAGGAAATTCATAGAAAATTTTTCTAACTTGGATGGAGATTAGAGAACATGATTTCTAAACTGGCTCTTGTAAAATTTGTTGAATAAATGAGATCACTGAAGGTTGGGAAGGGCAGGCAGTAGAATACTCAAGGAAGAAGCAGGATTTGAGTTAACTTAGGGAGGCCTTGGAGATTTCAATTAGGTACAAAGAAAGGTAGGTGAACGTAATATTCAGAAGAAAAACTATTAGAAATGCAAAGGTATGCAACAACACATTTCAAACCAGGTTAGATTGTTTTAAATAACCACTTGGATTTTATGGATCACAGACCATTGAAATAGAAAGGGGGAAAAAAAGTGTCCTCTTACATTGTTTTTCTTATTCTCTTTATCCATAAAATGGATTTAAACGTAAAAGAAAAAAAGATTTTTATCTACTTGCACAAACTCCCTGGTCTCTTAAGCAGGACTAATGATCTTAAATGTATAAATAGCATATAGCTACAAACAAATGTATATTTTTCATTTAAAAACATCAGGTAGGTTTGCTTTTCCTTCAGGCAGATAATGGGCCTTTTCCCCTCATCATTCAACTGACAAAAAAGAGGTAGATTTTTCTCTATAATTTGCTATTATCCTAAAACTCAAAAGCAAACCCAAATGCCATCAGTGGCTATAAACTGTGATGTGTTTGAAAATGGAAATTTGACCACTTCAAATAGCAAAATCTTCATTTCCATTAGAATTTTATGAACTGTCTGATTGTAGATCAGGCTAAAACATACATTTTTCTATAGCTTGCTATGATGCACTAGGCAAGATGATGAAAACAAAGGCAATTATTTGTACTAGAAATAGCATATATTATTAAGCATTTTATTCATGAATATAGCCACATTGGTGCACCTTGCCTTTTCCTGGATTTATACCCTCAAATGTATAGAGAAGCCTTCTATTTTAGCTAGGAGATTTGACCTTGGGCATATTATGTTTATCTTTTAATTATACATTTAAAACACAATATTTTAAACCACCAACATTCAACAGACTAAATAGTCAATTAATTTGGTAATCATCTTCTCCATCAACTCACAAAGAAACTACCCATTAAAAAACACACACAAATACTACTATATGTAATACTTCAAGCAATAAAGAATTAAAAAAACGAAAACTAAAAACACAGATACATTATTTCTCATTACTTTAGCCAAGGAAAATAAAGATAAAGGTTAAACAAATTCTTTTCATACAATTAAACACAGATAAGAAGCAAAGTTTAGTAGATCTTTCAGAATTGACAAAATAATTAAATATTTTATTAAAAACTAGAGGCCCAGTGCACGAAATTCATGCACTTGGGTGGGGAGGAGGGGTGTCCCTCAGCCCGGCCTGTGCCCTCTCGCAGTCTGGGAGCCTTTGGGGGATGTCCGACTGCTGCGGAGGTGGGAGAGGCTCCTACCACCACCACTGTGCTTGCCAGTCATGAGCTCGGCTTCTGGCTGAGTGGTGCTCCCCCTGTGGGAGCACACTGACCAGCAGGGGGAAACTCCTGTGTTGAGCGGGATTAGGCTGAAACCAACTCTTCGACATCCCCGGAGGGGTCCCAGCTTGTGAGAGAGCACAGGCCAGGCCTAGGGACCCCAATGGTGCACTATTGGGGCTGGGGAGGAATGCGGGAGGTTGACCAGCCAGTAAGGGACTGCGGGAGGGCTCCAGGTGTGTCGGGCTCATCTCGCTCAGTCCTAATTGGCCAGACCTCAGCAGCAAGCTAACCTACAGGTCAGAGCATCTGCCCTCTGGTCGTCAATGCACATCATAGCAACTGGTTGACCAGTAGATTGTCTGCCTCCTCATGGTCAGTGCACATCATAGCAAGTGGTTGAGAGGCCTTAGTATCTCATTAGCATATTACGCTTTGATTGGTTGAACGAATGACCATACGACCAGGCATTTAGCATATTAGGCTTTTGTTATATAAGATAAGGACCTAAATATGGTTTTGAAAAATTATCAAATTGAAAGAGTATTACTCAAAAATTAAAAATGTAACTGAAAGTTATTGTGAATCTCCAAGCTAGTCAACCTAGAATAAATCTAGGATATTTTATCTTCCTTTTGGAGATAAAAACAAAGTAAGTAGAAAGGCTCCATTTTTTTTTTTTTTTTTGAGGAAACTGACAACAAATATTTCCCAGTGGAACAGAAGTGCTTGCCCAGACTGTTGGGATAAATGTGCATTATGAAACAAGTTTACTGAAATAGTCCTCCTTTTGTATAGCTTAGAAACATAGGCTTTAAAGTATAGGTAGGATCTTTCTTTCTCAAGATGCAAGACCTTCATGTACTTAAATCTTGAATGTAGGGGGTGCATTTCTTTGTGATCCTTATTGTCTGGGAATAGATTATCTGGATGTTGGTCATCCAAGCTTCCCAGTGATTTTGTCTTATTATTGTAGGCTCAGGAATATTCAGATCTGTGTGATCTCTGGTGCTTTTTCTTGTGCATTAGAGTTGTAATATGCCCACTTGGGGCAGATTTGGAGATTGAATCTACCACTTTTCAGCTATGTTACTTTGGACAAGTTTCTTAACTATTCTGAGCTTCAGGTTTTCATGGGTTAATGCTACCACTTTGGGAGGATTGATGTAAAGATTACAGAGAACGCATGTAAAGCATCTAATGTAGTGTCAGGTTGACATAAAAATTGACACAAAACAAAGGAAAACTAGCATATTTATTATTGGGGGAGAGAAAATTAGAAGATCATCATCATGTTTGGAAGGGATGGATGTGATTTATTTGTTGGTTGCTTGTTCAAACCTGAGAAATACTAGATTCAGCTATATTGAGATCTTCTAAACTCTTGACTCCAAATATTCTCATCTTCATTCACTTGTAATCATTCATTCAACAAGCCCCTGTTAAGTGCTCACTGTGGTTCAAGTAGTACTTTAAATCCTAAGTATTCAAAGATGACTGACTAGAAGAGAGTTTAGTCTAACTCTCCATGTGATCCCCTCCATTCATTCCAACGGGAGAGACAGATTCATAAACAAGTATATATTAAGTGCTTTTGTGGAGGCCCAAAGTACTATGAGAAACTAAGGAGCAAGCGTTGAAATCCTCTTAGAAAAGTCAGTGAAATTGCTAAGCAGAGGTGAAATTTGAGTTGAATTTTTAGAGATAAGAAGCTGTTTGCCAGGCAGATAAGGTGAAGAATATTCCTGGAAAACAGTCCAGAATATACCCAAGGAGAAAGTTGAGGCAGATCCTAGCATGGGAAGGGGAGCACACATGGCTGAGTATAATTGCTATCACATGGTGGGAGTAGTAGAAAATGAATTTTTAAAAGTAGGTAGAGATCCTTATACTATTCCATGGAAACAGAGGTGATCCTGGAAGATATTAAGCAAGAATCAGATACCAGACTTGCATTATACAAAGATCCATTGGCGTCAGTTTTGAGCATGTATTTGATGGTTGGGAGGTAGATGTAGAGAGACCAATCGGAAGTCACAAAAATCTATTCTTGATAATTTAGTATTGCAATGACTGTTAATCCAATCCAATTAACTTTTGCATATTAACACTATATAACTGCCTGAAATAATGAAAATGGTCACTGTTGGTTCAAACAATTTTTATGTCACCTTCTCCTAAATTCTTTTGTTTTATGTAGCAAAAATAAACCTATACGGTGATATGAAGAGTCACACATATAGCTGTAATTTTATGTCTAAGTTTTTTCTTCTGCAAACTTATTTTGCTATTTGTGTAATTATATTATGCAAATGTGCGTAGTATATAATAAGCATTTTAAAATAATAAAACAAATATCCAAGTACACAAAACCTACTTTAAGAACTAAAGTTTACCCACACTTTTTAAAGCCACTTGTGTGCCTTCCCTGTCACATTCTCCCCCAGACCTGTGATCTCCATTATCTGGGATTTTGCACACTTCTTTATTTTTCATAAGAACTTTGTAGTTTTTTCACTCCTTTGTAATTTTTCCCTCTGCCCCATGCCAACGTAAGACAAGATTAAGAGTTGTAGTGTCTTCCCTATGTCTGATTGACATACATGAGAATATTCCCCAGTTGGTATTATATAGCACAGAGTTGGTGAGGTGAAAGCACATTTTATGTTAGCACAGACTCAAAAAAAAAAAACTTGGAGCACTGGATTGCACATATGTTATCTTTGAACTGCTGCCAAATCATAAAAGAATGTAAAGAGATATGAAAACTATTATGCAGAGTGAGATATTGTCATTAAGATTATACATTTTTTTGGTGTCAGTCATTTCTATATTTTTTGAAATAAATTTTGACTATATGAAATACTGCTCCAAGGTTCCAAATACACTTTCTAGGTCAATAGTAACTATTTTTTAGGTCTTCTTTGAGTAGGACATTTTATATAAAGCAGTTCTGTTAAATAGTGCCCAGCACAAAGTACTCAACAAATGTTGGCTCACAGTGTTGTTGTTGTTGTTGCTGTTATTATTATTGCCACCTCTACTCCTTTAGTGATATCTTACTATTTATTGAAAAAAAAAGCAGTGATGGGAGATATCAGTGTATAATATTGGGAAACCTTGCTACATTAATGTATAAAACCTTACAGTATTTTGATATTTTGCCTATTGGTAGGATTTCAGTGACCCTAGAATTAAATTTTTGTGCAAACTTACTCTCTTTCCATTTCAATCAATGTCACCATCCCTATTAGAGCATCCTTTTCATAGTATTTAAGTCCTGAAAGCAGCAGTGATAGACATTACTACTGCTCACCAATATTTCCATTCTTTCTGAGCCCACTGAGTCAGGCCTAGCATGCCTCTAGGTAGGGTCACATAACTGATTCTGGCCTTAAAATGTGTCAGTTTTGGTGGAGGCAATGAAAAGCCTCTGCATGATTCTCCAGTCTTTATTTTTTCAGTAGTAATCATAGAAATTGTATATTGAGAGGGTGGATCAGCAAGATTGAACACCTTAGGTTGTTATGTTGCCACAATGAGGACAGCTGCCCAGGAGGGTAACCTGACCTATAGTACATTTTGCATGAACTAGAAATAAATTATGTATTAAGCCACTGAGATTATGAGGTTGTTTGTTACCTAGTCTGCCTTGACTAATACAAAGTACTACTTTATTTTTCATGCACAACTAAGGCTGGCATTCTTGTCTTGAAGAAAAAGAGCACATTACTCATTTTAAAGGACTATCACCGTGCTTGTACTAAAAGGATGAAAACATGGGAGATAAATATTTATTGCTGTTGGCATTTACTTGCTTTTATTCAGTATTCTAATAGCCATTTCTAGATATTTAAATACATATACATAAACAAACATATTAATCTCTAATTCTTTTGACATCACAAATGAAGTGATCTAGATGATGATGATGATATTGCTATGATTTATGAAAATAGGACCTTATTTGGTATCAAACATCAAACTCAACCGGATTAGTTTGTGCATGGTAAATTATTGTGGGTAGAAAACTCTTTTGTTTAGAATTGAACAAACCACAATAAATATTGATTGGACAGAGTTTGTGTTAGGTAGCCTAAACTAAGTTATGCTGTAGGAACAGTCTCAAAACAAGTGACTAACAACAAATTTCCTACTCATTTGTATATATTCACTCTAAGCCGAGCATGGCTATGTTCTGAATCATTTTCATTATGTTTCATTATGGAATCCAGGCTGAAGGAGCAGTTGTTATTGCTGGTCTTGTGGAAGCAGGGAAAGAGATTGTTAGAATCACATGATCACCTCTCTTAGAAATGTCACACATATCCTTCCTCACATTCCACTGGATAAAGCAAGTTATATGGCCAAATATGATTCATTGGGGTAGGGTAGATAATTCTTCCACAAGAAAGGACAATGAGTATTTTGAATAGCAATGCAATCTAGCCCATAGTTAAGCAGAAGTTTGTAAGGCTAAGGATAGGATCAGAAAGGTAAGACTTTTGGCATTACCAAGAGCACATGGTCAGTGTCAGCGATGATTGTAGATAATTGGATGGTTGAAAACAATGAAGAATATAATAGAGGAGTCTGTTTGAGAACCTGATCTCAATTCCATACTGACATCAGAAAATAGGAAGCCCATGAGAGTAGGACTGAAAAAAAAAAAAAGGCACCAGCTAAATATTTACAAGATTAAGTCCAAAAACTGAAGGTATATTTTCAGCTTTGAATCAGAACTTTAAAAAAATATATACTCCTGAAACCTATATAATTTTATTAACCAATATCATAACAATAAATTCAAGTTAAAAGTGTTAAAAATATAAATAAAAATTAAAAAACCTTATAATAATAAAAGTGTAATATGCTAATTAGACCGGACAGCTGAACAACCTTCTGGACATCCTTCTGGATGAAGCTGCGGCGGTGGGGGTCGAGGCAGAGGAAGTTAGGGGCGATTAGGCAGGCAGGCGAGCAGTTAGGGGCAATGAGGCAGGCAGGCAGAGTGGTTAGGGGTGATGAGGCAGACAGGCAGAGTGGTTAGGGGTGATCAGGCAGGCAGGCAAATGGTTAGGGGCGATGAGGCAGGCAAGCAGGTGAGTGGTTAGGGGCGATGAGGCAGGCAGGCAGGCGAGTGGTTAGGAGCCAGTGGTCCTGGATTGCAAGAGGGTGCAGGCCGGGCTGAGTGACCACCCCCCCCAACCCCCCGTGCATGATTTTTGTGCACCAGGCCTCCAGTATTATATATAATTTCAAATATATTTATAAGTAGAATAACAATGAACCCATTATATATCAATTATTCATATTCAACAATTACTAAAGTATGGCCAATTTTATTTTATTGCTCTCATTCACAAATTCCTGGTCAGGTTAGTTTGGATCAGTTACTAAACAACATTACCAACAGATTAGCGTAAACTATATTTTCAGAAAAGGCCACAATATATTCTGTTCTACAACTCAATGAAGAGAATGCAGTGAAGTGATTGCTCTCTCTATATCTCTTTCAAGAATCATACCTTAAGGGCTCTGAGCTGGCACATAAATCTATCTCCTCTGAAGTCATAAAGCTGGAAAGACCATGTGGAGATAGAGAGATATGTCCCAATTGTCCCAGTTTTTCCATTTTTCAGCTGTTTCAGTCTTTTTAGCCAAACACCACCTTGTAAATTTGTGAGCCTTCAAATGATTCTAGACCCCAGGCTTTGAGCTCCCCTAACAGACACTAAGTGAAGTAAAGTAAGTAGTCCCAACTCAAAATACATATTTTGTTATTTTAAGCCACAAAGTTTTGAGGTGGTTTGTTAGATAGCAATTGATAAGAACATCAAGGAATTTAGTCCAGTTTACTTCAGCAGATATTTTTAAAATTTCTACTTTGTTCCAGGCATTGTGGAAGGTTATAGAGATTCAAAAGTAAATAAGACATGATTCCTGCCATCCAGTAACTTATAGTTTAACAGGATTGTATATATGGTTATATATAAAATCATATATAATTTTAAAGGCTCTATGAAATAGAGCTGGTCTTAATAAAAATATTCATCATTTATTATACATGCATTATATTGCCAGACATTATACTAGATGTTTTATATTATTTCACTAAGCCTGAAATGAATCTATGAAGTAAGCATTATGAGCTGTAATCTTAAACTTGACCAAAATAAAATTCAGAGAAAATAAGTAAAGTGCTCCAGGTAATCTGGTAAGTAAATGGCAATAATAGAGTTTCTATCCAGGTGATGCCTGACAGTTATGAATGCATATTGTTGTAGTTTTTCTGTAATAGAACCTTGCAATTTTTTTTGAAGAGTCAATTTCAGTTAAAGAAGGCAAGGTGTACTCATTTTCAAGTAAATTCACCCCTGATCCTAAATAATATTTAAAGTAGACTCTCTGTGGTGCACAGTGCCTTTAAGGGTTGTTGGGATCCTCAGCAGTGCCTCAAGTTCCAGCAGCTATGGACCAGGATAGGACAATGATGATGGGCAGGGCTGCACACACTCAGCTGTGGGGACAAGTGGTGGTGCCTGGGTCGTGGTAGGAAACAATTGCAGACATACATGTAGTAGTTGGGGCCAGAGTCAGCAGTGAGGGCCAGGGCCAACTGGGGCTGCAGCTGTGTGGGCCCTGGCTATTGGTGTGCATTCCTATGGTTGCGGAGTCTCACCAAGGGCACATGCACAGCAGTGGAAGCTGGTGATGGGAATTTGGGCTGGCGGAATGCAGGTACACAGCTGAGGGGCCAGTAGCAAGCAAGCCCAGCAGGGCAGGTCAGTGACAAGAAACAGACCAGAGCTGGGCCCACCTGCAACTGTGGGGCTCCTGGCTGTCAGAGTGCACTACTGTGACTGCAAGGTCTTACCATGGGTGCACGGCAGTGAGAGAGGTCAGAGTCAAGAGCATAGGTGGGTGGAGGCTACTGCAGGTGAGCCCAGTAGTGCTGGCCAATGACAGAAGGTGCAGTCATATCAGGGCCTACACACAGCTGGGCACACACAGTGTGGTGGAGGCTGGTGCCAGGCATCAGGCTGGCTGTGTGAGGTATACAGCTGGAGTGGCTAGTCCCAAGCACACACACAGTGGTGTGTCTGGAGGGGTGGGTTCTACCTCAGGGATCTAGATTGGCTTCTTGTGCAGCCACAGAGATGTGGATTGGCTGCTGATCCCAGGCTCAGGTGAGGGTAGAGGGAGAGAGCTGGAAAGGATTCAGGGATCTGGCACCTGGAAAGACAAATACTTGTGGACACAACGTGATGATATTGGTAGAGTCCATGGTAACTGTGCTGACATCATTTTCTTCAGTGGTGAAAACTGCTAGGTTCCTCTGCAGAGCAGATGACTATGAACCATTGTCACTCCTGCCATGTGGTTGATACTGAGAGCCCCTGCTCCTCTGCCTTGTTCTTAGCCAGCTCTGTAAGGCTCAAGTTGGCTGGTCTCTGGAAACCAGAGTGGCTCCTTCATCTGGTGCCCCAAAAGGCTTGAGAAGCCAGTTGCTCACCTCCCTTTTCCTTTCAAGCTGAGGCATTTCCTCTTGGCACTGAGCAGTACTGGCCTGCAGGGTGGGATGATGCAGAAAAAGTGAAGCTGTTCTACCTTCCCCTTTTGCTCAGTTATTTTCAGATTTTTTTTTGTTTCATTGTGCTGCTTGAGCTCTCTCTGAGCAATTTTTCTTCATGGATAACTATCTAATTGTTTATCTCGTGGCTATGGAGGCTGAGGTCTCCCACTCCACCATTTTGGCCCCTTTGCTTCTTTCTTGAAATGCTTTTCATTATTTGGCTTTGAGCGATACCATAATACCATAGTATTTTCTACTTCACTGGTCTTTCCTTCCCAGTCTCCTTAGTTTGTATCCTTTGTCCCACCTCTAACGTTGGAGGGCCCAGGGGCATGGCTCTCCCTCTTGTCTGCGTGTATACACACCAGAGGTGAATTCTGTAGTCTCAGAGCTGCGGTGAATCTCAAATTAATCACCAGTGCTAACTTGGCATTCCCAGAGGTATGACTCTAAGACTCTAAAAATCAAAACATGGCCAAAGCAAAAGTTTTATTCTCCTCTCCCCAAGGAATTACGTGCCTCCTCTATTCTTGCTTATTTGAGTAAATTTGCCCTCATCTACTCGTTCATCACCAAAAATCTTGTTATTTTCCTTTATTCCTCTCTTTATTGGTTCCATTGCCACCTCTTCTATTGTTGCAGAAGACCAAAGAAAAACCAAACGACGCTTTAAAGAAAAGGAGTGACACTTTTTATTTACGCCGGCAGACTCAGGGAATAACTTTCCAAATCTGAGTAAAGTAACATGCAGGGGGCTTCTCTTTTATATCTTTCTGTGGTCTTTGTCCCACAAATATGGCTAATACTTCCGGTCCTTTTCGTGGGCCTTGCAAGAAGGCCCTCAGGTGTTGGGGATCTCCAGGCCATATCTGATGGTCTGGCCTGGCGCCAGCGTTAATAACCCTCCCTCCGGGGCAGTACACTGTTCACAGTTCTATGGCCTCTGTAACAGGTTCTGCAAGACCAGTTCCTGGGAAAGAGGTAGTGACTTAATTATAGGTTATCAGAATGTACAATGGGCTTGCTGGCATGGATTCAGATTGCTAGCCCCCAAATATCAGGGTTACATTGGAATTAGCCTTTTAGCCTCCTCACTATAAGAATGTTCTGTAAACTCTACTTCAAATCCATTCACTTCTTTCCATTTCACCACCTCTTCCCTGGTTCAAGTCATCATCTTTTCTTGTTTGGACTACTGCAACAATCAGCTAACAAGCTTCAATTTTCCCCACTGAAGCCTGAGAGAGCTTTTAAAATCTTTAAAAATGTGACGATATTGGTAGAGGCCATGGTAGCTGGGTGACACCACTGTACACATATTTCCTGGCTTAAGAACTTCCAGAAACTTGTAATGGAACTAAGCTTATTTTTGCCTTTTAACCTTTTCACTAACTCTTCCTTTCGCTTGAAATGTTCTTTCCATAGATTTTATCAGGCTATCTCCTTTGTGTCATTCAGATCTTTGCATAAATATCACTCCCTCAGAGAGATCTTCTGAAGTCCTCAGTCTAAATTTGCATTTACTATCAGACAGTGCTCCTGATTTTCTGCCAAATACTTATAACAACCTGAAAATTGTCTTGATTTTTGTTTTGTTTTGTTGATTTTCTGCCACTTGTAGTTCAAGCTCCATGATAACAATGACATTCTCTGTTTCTTTTTCCCTGTGTCTGAGAATATATCTCTAATTCTGTCACATAGTAGGCAATAAATACACATTTTAATTTAAAAAAATGACTAGGCCTTATAAGCATACACATATTAAATTATTTAGGAATACATTTACCTTACCTGCATTAATAACCCACATCTGGAGAGTCACATTCATACTCTAAAAACTCATGCTGTAGATTAAAATTCTGGTTTTTGTTTTTTTAAATTCATTTTTATTGATTTCAGAGAGGGAGCAAGAGAGATAGAAATAACAATGATGAGAGAATCATTGATTGGCTGCCTCCTGCACACTCCACACTGGGGATTGAGCATGGCAATGTGCCCTGACTGGGAATCAAACCATGACCTCCTGGTTCAGAGGTTGATGCTCAACCACTGAGCAACACCAGCCACACAAAATTCTGTTTATTTAAGTAGCTGTGAAGTAGCAAGAAACTAGAAAAAGAAAAGCATCTAGATAAGGAACCCATTAATTAAAAATTTGACTGAAAAAATAAATCAATGAGGCCTAAAGTTTCAAACTGAGGATTACCAAAGATCAGAACCTGTTGTGTGAAGCACATAGACAAATTTTATTAACAACACTTCTGATTCACAAATAGCAGTGAATGGAAAGGAAAACAAAAAACCCATACAACAACAACAACAACAAAGCTAAAAGCTAACCACAATGTCAAATGTTGTCACTGAAGACAAGTTCATAATAATCCTGTTGTACTGGTGGGGGAATGGGAAGTGACAGTGTGATGTCATAAGAAGTGCATTATGTTGAGCTCAAGAAGAAAGCAAGGTGAGTAGAACTTATTATATAAATAGCATACAGATCACAATAGAAGGAAATAGTTGCCACTGTTGGTATTCATGATGATTAGATTATGCATTTTGATAGGCAACTTTATAGAATTAAATCCTCTACCCAAATGTTAAACAAGTATGTTCAGTAGTGCATTATGGAAGTAGCCAAAAGAAACATCTCATTGATTAATTTGGCCAAATCCTTTAACATATTTGGTGTCAGGTGCTCACTTCTTGTGAACTGAACTTCAGAACTCAGCTTATTACACATTGTTGGTTTTTGTCTATGTACTCTTTGCTCTAAACCTGTTGGAGTGTTGCATAAAGAAAATAGGATTTTGCTTTAAGTGACATGAACATCATTCTTTCCATGCCAATCAGTTGAGGTTGTGATGACTGAGCCTTGCTACCCTTACTTAGCAATGTGGCCCACTCTTAAACAAATTCCAATAGAAAGGACCAGGAAAGCAATGAAAAAATAAAACTCATCAACACTCTTCAAATAAATCCTCAATCTTTAATATGAATAAATAGAACAGTTCTCTCTGCAATCAGATGGTTCTTGACTGTAGGGGCCTGATTAGCATTGCAAAGGATGAGGTTGATAGACAGGGTATGTGCATGCCGGGAACAGAGTTCAGAGAGTCTGAGGAGAGGAAAGGATTATACTTAATAATGGATATATTTTTGAACTCCTTAGGAATGTTTTGTTGCCTTGTGACTGCAGAGCACTGTGGGATTTTGCTGTACTGTGTTTCCCTAGGGTCTTATCATTAGATGGTTACCTAATTAGCACACAGCACATTCTTGCCTATGTTCTATTTGCACTGCAGATGCTTTCATTTCATACATCATTCACAACCTGCAGCAATTACAAAGTGGTAAATGACCTTATGCGATAATTACACTAATAGATCTGTATTGTTTCATTTGGAGAAGACTGTTTGGAGAAATGAGGTGTCTGACATGTACGAAGAGTGGTTACAATTATATTCTTTCTTTAAATCCCAAACATAAAGCAAGTAAAAAATAACTTTTGATCATAAAAGTTATATCATATAATCAATCTAATGAAATTCTTAGGCAGAGATTTCCCTTTAGAGTGAATATAACCTCTCCACCGATATCTCCAATATTGTACTTTTACTTAGACAAAGAGCACTTGGATTTATAACTGGTATTTTAATAAATCAACAATCTTCTGGACTGTTAAAATCAGGAAAAGAGGATGATTATTTTTATCTAAAACTACTAAAAAACCAGTCTTAACTAATAGTTGTAAAAACCAATAAATGGGCTATGATCCTACTCTTTAAAATGGCTGCAACTCAAACCAGTAGCAATTTTTAAAGGGAATGTATACTCATTAAAGATGAATTCCAATATAGAAGAAAAATAGATAAAAATAAATGATCTGGGCTGGTACTCACCTGCCCTCCCTTCCTTCAATATAATGAAGTATCTTAGTAAGTTGTTTTGAGATGATTCCTAGAAAGAACTTCTATCAGCTGAACATACTAAGGTAATTTAAAATTCATATAGTTAAGGATATACATAGAATTTCTTAGTTAACTTGAACTTATATCATTATATTTTGAATTTAGTCCACAATAATAATGATAATACCTACCCAATATATGTGAAAACACTTTGAGGCTTATTCGATGATATATCAATTAAATAAAGTTTTATCAGCTAATTCAACATAATAATTTTAGAGCACCTTTCTGTACAAACCTAGTCTTCAGAAAATATGAATGGTCTTTACTGACGAAATTAACAAAATATTGACTCAGTCTCAATTTTACTTTGTGCTGACCAGAAGCTTAAAGGTAAGCAAACCATCATTTTTTTTTCTGTAACTTAAATATTTGTCAATGGGTAAAAACAATAATTAAAATGATAAATGTGATTGAGTGAAGAAAACACCAGCTTGATACTTTAAATATATGTTTTCTAGACCTCATATGGCTAATATTTTAGGGGATTTGGAATAATTAAAGAAAAAATGTTTTTAGCTATGGTTGTTGTGATATTCCCCCCAAAATTCTACCATATTCACATTTGCTCATTGGGAATTTTCTGCTATTGTCTTAGATCTCAATCTGAAAGTTATTTGTTCAACAGAAGCAAGAATGTAATATGGGTCATAGACTTAACAACAACTCTTTAGTGGGAGTAATAAAGAGGGAAAGTGAGGAAGAAAAAAAGATAATAGGAAGAAAAGGAAGAAAAAGGAGGGAAGGAAGGCAGGAAGGAGAGAAGGAAGGAGACAAGGAAAGAAAGAAGAAAAGAACAGAGAAAAAAGAAAACATGGCCTTTTAAAATACACATATTAATTATAAATTAATTCATATTTCAGAATTGTAAAAATGTGAAAAAATAAATATATGATTTGGCATGAAGGAATTAAACATTATTTCCCAGGCTATGGCACACACACACTCACACCCTGCAAGTACAAGCCCCGACAGTAACTATGCTAGTGGCATTGACCAGTCATTTAAATTGTTTCAACTTATATTTTCTTCACCCAAAGGTGATTGGAAGAAAAGGGATAGACCACAATTTTCTAGCATGACTTGCAGCTTCAGATAAATTGTCTCATCCTATATTCATGAAGGAGGAGATAGTTTTTTTTGTTTTTTTTCTTTGTGGGGCAAAATCTGGAACTCCTTGAAGGATAGCACAAATAATGCTCAGGGGCCACCAATCAACTATTTTATTTCTATTAACTAATGAAAATCATTTAAGTGATTCCACTTAGCTCTTGATGATTTTCTCAACTGCCCTGGTTTTTCTCCATGAGATTTTCTGTTATACGTTTAATATGGTCACCATTAACGTCAGGTTTGTTTTCAGGTTGCCTGGTAATTTTTCTCTCCCCTTCCCCTGTACCCCTTCCTACCAGTAGCTCTTTACACAGACATTTTCTTCGAGTTTTTCCCATTTAGTCACCCAGTGCTTTGGTGACCCTCACTCCTACAGGGTAGATTTAAACTTTGCTTCTTTTGTAATCTTGGGGTTCTTTGGGGGTTTGTTTTAGATTTTGTTTTGGTAACATCATGAGACTCACTTTTTTTCTCCCATAAAGTATTTATCCTCTGATGAAATAAAAAATTGCATTATTTCACTGTCTTCTCATCATCACTATTGTTATTTTTTTTTAAAACCACACATTGTTCTTTTCTACTCAAAGCTTGACATTCTGAACTCTGAGTAATAATTCAAACAGTAGGAAATGAGGTAGTGGGACACACTGTGCCAAAATGAAATGCTTGCTCCTAATCAGTGCAGTTAAATAAGACAGACTTTGTTGAATATCTTATAAAGCATTCCCAAGTACACATTTTACATGTAGCCTAGTGAGTAAACAATTGGGGTACTGTAAGTTGCTTCACAGCATAAAGCTGAATAACTCATTGAACAAACTTCAAGAACCACAGTTCTCTTTTAGAGAACTAGTGTGCTTTTCTTCATTAGAAACACCTCCTTGATGTCACATTTTGGGACACTGAGAATCTTAATAAAGGCATTTTTCATTTGATATTTCTTGTCCCTTTCTTTTGTTTGATGATCAAAATTGAGCTAATCAGCTACAGTAACTCACTCAGACTTCTCTTAGCCTTGATAATAATGAAGGCCATCTTAAGTTTTTAATGGCAATTTCTCCCCCACATGGTAGTGGGAGGGTGGAGGAGAGGGGTAGAGAAGAATGACAATGTGAAAGAAAATCATAATAAAGGCAGTCTTGGTAATCCGGTTTATTGGGTACCCAGTGGACTAGTTTCTAGTACAGGAGGAAGATGTCACAGGAATATCGATAATTCATATATGGGCTTTAAAGTCAGATGAAAAGCTTCAATGTGCTGGCTGCCCACTACTAGCCTTGAGATCTTGATCTGGTTACTCCACTTCTCTAAGCCTCGGATTCATCTTTGAAATAAGATCATGATACTTCTTACTTCTCAAGATTGAGAACTTTTAAGTGCTATTTTATTTTAGCATTTGCAGAAGCTGATGAACAATTGATAATATTATTATTATTATATGGGACTGCTGCTATTGGTCTTGTCTAGAGCCTTAAACATGGTCAAATATGACAAGGCAATTACATTGCTTCAACCAAATCGAATTATCAAGCAGATATTTCACACACACATAAAATAGTTAGAAGGAAATTCATTATTTTACCATTTGTTTCCTTACCTAGTAGCCTTCATTTTAATTTTAATGACAAATTTTAAGGAACAAATGGTTTAGGAATACTTTTTTTAGAGAAGATAAACTTATAAAATGAAGCTTGAACATGTCAGAAAGAATTCTTATAATTAAAATCTTATAAAAATATTATTTTTCACAAAACTGTACCTTATTTAAAAGTTCCCCCCCCCCATTTGCTCATTTGAGAAAATAATCCCAGTTTTTTTTTGTTTTTTTTTGGCCTATGCTGAAATTTCATGAGTAGAATAAAACAGCATAATTTTTCTCCCCTGGGGTTCAAGAGTTTATTCCTTCTGATCCAACAATAAATCAAGTGACAAAATGGAATTTCTTTGCAATACATATGCAACAAGTTAAGTTACATAGACAAACTGAGCTGTAGTTTAGATACAGCAACTCTGGAACATTTTATTGTAAAAGAATAGTGCTGGGAAGCTACTGAAATAAATTACTTCAAGAGTAACTATGAGAAGACGATAATATGATTAACAATAGTGGACCTTAAAGAGTGATTTCTGCAGTTTTGGAAATATCTGCTCACCAAGCCAAACAACAATGTATAATGGGGTAAATATAAAATAATGGTTATTTAATTAATATTTCTAACACTGTTAGCTTCTTAGAGAGGATAGAATGGTTAAATTTTTATGTGCATTAGCATAGTTTTTTTTTTTTTAATTTTTCACTGCAGATTGCGTTTTCATAGAACCCATGCTCACTGTCACTACACCTTTATGGCATCACATGTTTGGAAAACCCCATAATCAGATCTGTCTCTCCAAGAGACAAAAGCCAACTTTGTAGTTATAGACAAGACACAAACGTTAAGCCAGCTCATATTTTCCTATAGCTTCTCTTTCTAGTTAAGTCTGCAAACTAATTTGGATTAAACTAAAACAGACTTTTGCTCCAAGCATTTTGGAAGTTTAAAGAGTTTGGCTAATTTTGGTTGCCTTTTCAAAATATTTCTTATATGGCTTCATGTCTGCGTCCTGGAAGGGGACCAATATGTGCTTAAATCTTGTAAAAAGTTGCTCTTTTCTTTTGCCCAGGCTTTTGAAAAGCAGCAAATACATGGACGTTCTAAGGATTTCTGTCTTCTTTTATCAAATGGGATGCTGGACAAAGTTCATTGCCATTAGGACTTGAAATCTTTGGGAAAGAAATGTAAAATATGCATTGTAAATATACGGTTGTTTTTCTGGTATTTTAAAACTTAGTAGGTACTTAAATTATTTTTCAAGGACAATAAGAAAGAACAGATAATTATGCTTGCAGTCCTTTCCCATCTTTGTTTCTTCCTCTTTCAGATTTACTACGACTTCATTTCGTGCCAGCTAAACCTGAAAGCAGGTTATTTTAATTTCTACTTTAGATTCTGAGCTATCATTGGTACATGATACTACATAAGAAATCTACTCTTCTAAAAAATCTTTGCCATTGATGCCACATACAAATACCGTATGGACTAGCTCTCAGAGCCAAAGCAGGAAAAATCGCCAAAGGGTAAAAATAGTTCTTGATATGATGATATGCTGCTAAAAGCCACATGGTGTTTGGGTGCAGCATTTCACAGTCAAACAATCATAATTTCATGCCTAAAATGTGCATGTTATTTCAGGAAAATACAAAATCTGAGCATTGCACATTTGCTACAGAATGACCAGTGAGTGTTGCTATAATGATTTGTTTTTCTTTTACAAATGAATATTTCTTGCTGAGCCTTTTCATGCCATATTGCCTGGGATAGCAAAGGGAGTAAGGACAGGCTGAGGTGAGAGGAAGAGAGAGTATTGAGTATATCTGGTCTTTTGTGCTAAATTCCTATAATTTTGCAATCTAGGTTGGGTATAAAGTAAGCCTCTCTTTTCTTTTCTTTTCTTTTTTTTATGAAATGTTAGGTGCTATAGTCTTCATCTCATAAGAACTGAACTTTGTAGGGCCTCTGCCTGATGGTAGGGGACAATTTTTTCAGAAGAAAGGTTTATAATCTGCCCCCTAGTGTTTTACAGTGTTTATTAAAGATTTCCTATGTACTCTTTAATAAATATGTGTGGGAGTAAAACTCTTCCTCCCTTAAAGTTATAATGGATTTAAGAGGGTTCAGTTGGTCTGAGGCCATGGCCATTGTAATGTAGATACAAGAACATAATGACAATTCCACTAAAATACTCATCTTTTATTTAAACTATGAGATGCTTCAGACTCAGACTGTAAGGGAAGAAGGATAATGAATGAAGAGCAAGGAGGAATCAAGAGGGGAAAGAATTAGAAGCAAACAGCAAAATGAATTAAGGTATGTTTAGTTGTTTCATTTTGTTTTGGTAACAAGAAGTTGCTTAGCCAAAGAGAAAAAGCAAACCTTGAAGTTAATAAACAAAAGTGGGTTTGTGGCATTGATGAAACTAGAAGCATATTTAAAGGCTGGACACAAAAGAGACAGCTGAAAGGCCATGATACTCATGAGGATGGGTAGTTTATAAAAAAAATGAAACTAGGATAAATGGAAAGGGTCTGACACCTTTCTGTAATAATAATTGACAGCCTTTTGTAAAGCTTACTGTGTGCCAGGTACTTTGAAAATTAACTCAATTTTCTAAAAAAACAAACAACAAACCCAAACACTTTATTTGTATTCTTATTACACCCATTTTACAGATAAGGAAACTGAGGAGGGAGAAAAGTTATGATATCATAGGCAGACCTCTAGGTATATGAAAAGGGGGTTATACGAAACATAACCTCATAGGGTGAACTGATCATTAAATTCCTACCTGGGCAATCATGGTTGGTAGTCATGTGTCCAGCCTGTAACTTCTTTATAGTGAAATATTTTTAAGCAAACCCTGTCCATTTGTCTTGCATATCTAGGTTAATACACTTTTCAAATGCTTGAAGTAACACTCCTTGAAGGTGTAGCCACAAATACAGCACAAAATCTTACCTATCCTGTAATTTAATATCCAATTTGCTTCTCCACCTTTTCAGGTAACCTTTCCTATACTCCCGACTTAATATCAAAGCATAAAAAAAAAACTACAAAACTGTTATTCTCCTGAATATTTTAAAACTTGCTTCCTGAGAATTGTCAGAATTATCTACAAGTTTGGATATTTCCTACATTGACATTGTAAGAATAGTTGGAAACTAAGGCTGAAGGTGCAGGGAGGCAACCTGTGAATATGAAGTCACCACAAAACTAGAACTAGTGGGGGAAAAATATTACTAAGCATTGAATTCATTTAAAGAACACTACAAAAAAAGGGAAATTATAATAAAAACTAATATAATTGAGTTATTTTACTGTGTATGCTTGTTGTTTTATTCAACTCAGTATTTTCCAAACCTGACACAACATATTTCAAGCTGGAGCAA
This sequence comes from Cnephaeus nilssonii, assembly GCF_951640355.1. NCBI lineage: Eukaryota > Metazoa > Chordata > Mammalia > Chiroptera > Vespertilionidae > Cnephaeus > Cnephaeus nilssonii. The sequence goes on from NC_137081.1 coordinate 58,549,691, forward strand.
ACCTTAAATGTCATCCAGTCCAGTGGAATTCAATCTTTTTCTGAAAAAAACTCACCTGAAGGACAACATTCACATGTAAGATACATCCTGAGATGAAGAAACTGGGATAACTGTGGAGAACAGTATGGAGTTTCCTCAAAAAACAAAAAATGGAACTCCCATTTGACCCAGTGATTCCATTTCTAGGAATATATCCCAAGAAACTAGAAACACCAATCAGAAAGGATATATGCACCTCTATGTTCATAGAAGCACAATTCACCATAGCTAAGATTTGGAAACAGCCTAAGTGCCCATCAGCAGATGAGTGGATTAAAAACCTGTGGTACATCTACACAATGGAATACTACACTGCAGTAAAAAAGAAGGAATTCTTACCATTTGCAACAGCATGGATGGAACTGGAGAGCATTATGCTAAGTGAAATAAGCCAGTCAGAGAAAGATAAATATCACCTGATCTCACTCATTTGTGGAATATAATGAACAACATAAACTGATGAACAAAAACAGATCCAGAGACAGAGAAGCATCGATCAGACCTCAAACCTCAGAGGGAAGGTGGGAGGAGGGGGGTAAGGGGGAGAGGTCAACAAAGGACTTGAATGCATGCATATAAGCCTAACCAATGGACACAGACACCAGGGAGGTGAGGGCATGTGGGGGGGATGGAGGTGGCAAGGGGGGATAAGGACACAAATGTAATACCTTAATCAATAAAAGAAAAAAAAGAAAGAAACTGGGCTAAAGGGATTATCCCAGGCTTCCAGGTAATTAAGAGTAGAGTGAGGACTCATCCAGCTCCTCTAATTCCCAACTCCAATGATGGAAAAATTTGAGGGATGGGAGAGAAGTGGAAGACAATGTCTCCAAGACCATGCTACTAACTGGACATATTGACTATCTGTTATGTCTCAAGTGCTGTTTGGATGCACAGAACAGATATAATTCCAATTTTCATGTTTCCCATAAGTAGCAAAGAAGAGAAACTAGGCAGTTACCATATAGTTGTATTAGAATAGAGCCTTCTCAGATCATTGAGGATAGGTGTCACATCTGACTCAACTTGGAAAGGTTTGCTAGATAATCTCTGAAAAATGGGAAAGTGGTGTTCACATGAAGAAATTGATCCAGCTAGAACTGAAGAAGAGAAAGTATTGTGTAGTGGGCAACTTAAGGAAATGTTTGACTTGAATGCAGAGTTTAATGAGAAGTGGCAAAGGTGAGGCTGAAGGGGTAAGAGGGACTAGAAGCGTTTTCTATACAATATTAAGGAATTTGAACTATATCTCAAAGCATGTTTGAAAAAATATTTATACAGGCATACCTCATTTTATTGTGCTTCTTTTTATTGTATTTTGCAGATATTATGTTTTTCATAAATTGGAGGTTTGTGGCAATGCTGCATCGAACAAGTCTGTTGGTGCCATTTTTTCAACAGCATTTGCTCATGTGTGTATCTGTGTCACATTTTGGTAATTCTGGTGATATTTTAAGATTTTTCATTATTATTATTTTACTATTTGTTATAGTGATCTGTGGTCAGTGATCTTTGATATTGCTATTGTAATTGTTTTGAAGCACCAAGAACCATGTCCATATAAGAGGGAAACTTAATAAATGTTGTGTGTGCTCTCTTTTCTCCACTTACTGGTCATTCCTTAATTTTTCTCCCTCTCGCTGGGCCTCCCTATTCCCAGACACAATAATATTTAAATTATGCAATTAATAACTCCAGAATTGTCTCTAAGTATTCATGTGAAAGAAGAGTCCCATATCTCTTACTTTAAATCAGATGCTAGAAATGATTGCTTAGTGAGGAAAGCATGTCAAAAGTTAAGATAGGCCAAAAGATAGACCTCTTGTGCCAAACAGCCAAGTTGTGAATGCAAAGAAAAAAATTTTGGGGGAAATAAAAATACTACTCCAGTAAACACACAATAAGCTTTACTGCTGATATGGAGAAAGTTTTAGTGGATAAAATATCAACCACCTCCATAATATAAAGGTGTAAGGTAAAGTTTCAGGTGCTGATGTAGAAGCTGCATCAAGTTATCAAGAAAATCTAGCTGAAATAATTAATGAAGGTGGCTACATTACACACAAAAATTTTTTTAATGTAAATGAAACAGCCTTGTATTGGAAGAATAAGCCATGTAGGACTTTTAGAGCTGGAAAGAAGAAGTTAATGCCTTGCTTCAAGCCTTTAAAGGACAGGCTGACTCTCTTGTTAGGGGCTAATGCAGCTGGTGATTTTACATGAAAGCTAATGCTCTTTTACCATTCAGAAAATCCTAGGGCCCTTAAAAGTTATGCTAAATCTACTGGACCTGTGCAATATAAATAGAATAACAAAGCCTGGATGACAGCACACCTGCTTATAACATGGTTTTCGACATATGTCAAGTTCACTGTTGAAGACTACTACTAAAAAAAAAAAAAGGATCCTTTTTAAAATATTACTGTTCATTGACAATGCACCTGGTTATCCAAGAGCTCTGATAAAGATGCATCATGAGATTAACGTGTTTTCATGCCTGCTAAACACAAAATCCATTCTTTATCCCATGGATCAGAGTAACTTCTACTTTCAAGTCTTATTATTGAAGGAATACATTTTGTAAAGCTATAGCTGCCCTAGGTAGTGGTTCTTCTGATGGATCTGGGCAATGTAAGTTGAAACCCTTCTGGAAAGGATTTACTATCCTAAATGATATTAAGAACATTAGTAATTCATGGAAAGAGATACAAATATCAACATTAACAAGAATGTAAAAGTTGGTTCTAATCTATATGGATGATTTTGAGGGGTAAGAGACCTCAGTAGAGGAAGCACCTCAGTGGTGGAATTAGCAAGAATTAAAAGTGGAGTCTGATGATGGGACTGAATTGCTGTAGTCTCATGATCAAACTTTAAGGGATGAGGAGTTGCTTCTTATAAATGAGCAAAGAAAGCAGTTTCTTGAGGTGGAATCCAGTCCCGGTAAAGATGATGCAAAGATTTTTGAAATGACAACAAAGGATTTACAATGTTACATAAACCTGGTTGATAAAGCAGCAGCAGAGTTTGAAAGGACTGACTCCAATATTGAAAGCAGTTCTGTGGGTAAAATGCTATTAAACAGCATTGCATGCTACAGAGAGATTGTTCATGAAAGGAAAAGTCAAACTTTAAGAAATTGCTACAGCCACCCTCACTTTCAGTAACCACCCCTCTGATCAGTCAGCAGCTACAAACACAAAGGCAAGACCCTCCACAAGCAAAAAGATTACAACTCACTAATGGCTAAGATAATGGTTAGCATTTTTTGGCAATAAAGTATTTTTAATTGAGGTATGTATATTGATGTTTTAGGCATAATGCTAATGTGTATTTAATAGACTATAGTATAGTGTAAACATAACTTTTATATACACTGGGAAACCCCTACATTTGTGTGACTTGCTTTATTACAATACTAGCGTTCCCGTTGCAGGAAAAATCCTGCAATAGGGTTTCCTGCTGCACTCTACCCTACCCTGCCTGCTCTCCTCCCTTGTCCCCCGCCCCGCGTTCTCCGCCAGCCCACCTGCTTTTCTAACTTCTCCGCCAGCCCACCTGCTTTTCTAACTTCTCCGCCAGCCGGCTCTCCTTCCTTCTCCCCTGGCCCCGCCTCCGCTCTTCCCTTCTCCCCCAGCCCTGCCTCCCCTCCTCCCTTCTCCCCCGCCCCGCCTTCTCCGCCAGCCCGCTCTCCTCCCTTCTCCTCCGGCCCCGCCTCCGCTCCTCCCTTCTCCCCCGGCCCCGCCTCCACTCCTCCCTTCTCCCCTGGCCCCGCCTCCACTCCACCCTTCTCCCCCGCCCCGCCTCCGCTCCTCCCTTCTCCCCCGGGCCCCGCCCCTTCTCCCCCGGCCCCGCCTGTTCAAATTCCTTCTCCCCTGGCCCCGCCTCCACTCCTCCCTTCTCCCCTGGCCCCGCCTCCGCTCCACCCTTCTCCCCCGCCCCGCCTCCACTCCTCCCTTCTCCCCCGGGCCCCGCCCCTTCTCCCCCGGGCCCCGCCCCTTCTCCCCCGACCCTGCCTGTTCAACTTCCTTCTTCCCCGGCCCCGCCTCCGCTCCTCCCTTCTCCTCCCCCCGGCTTGCTTGCTTCTCTGCAGCTTTGCTCCCTTCTGCAGCTCTTGGCTTCTTTCTATGCTGTCGCGATATGCAAATTAGCCACCGCCTTTGTTGGGATAATTTGCATATTCGTCCTGATTGGTTGGCGGGCGTGGCTTGGCTGGCGGGCGTGGATTGGGCGTAGCGAAGGTGCGGTCAATTTGCATATTTGTCTATTATTAGATTAGATTTGCTTTATTGTGGTGGTCTGGAACTGAGATCACAATTACTCCAGCGCATACTTGTATTTGGATGCTACTACATTCATGAAAGTCTCCTATAGACTGTAAGGGATTTAAGATGATATATGCTCATAATTTCTTCTTTGGGGAAAATGTACATATGTAGATATACTGAGAATTTGAGAATCATTATTATATATTATATGAAATTCTCATAAAAATGTTACAGAAAAGTGTATTCTTATTCCTTTCATGAACAACATGTTTACTTTACCCTTACATTCCTTAAAAATGAGGATAACTACAAATTTCAAATTTTAATAAAAGTGGTGCACACCAATTTAATTTTAGCACATTCTTGTCTAATTACTTTACAAATATGGGGAACTGCAATTCAGCAGAATTTCCCAGAATTGACTGAATTATCTGTGTGTATGTATAATGTCAAGAAAATAAAATGATGAAAAAATTTTTAAAAAGAAATATTCAAGGTAAAAAACAAGTTTATCCTAGTTATATAAAGTATCAATATCTATAATACTTCATAAGATACTGCTTGGAGACATTCATAAGAATTTTTCTTTTTCTTTTTCTTTCTTTTTGAGGTAGCATGAAATGATCAAGATTTTCTGAGTTATTTGAAAAATAATTAAAAATTTAAAGTTTAATATAAGTATATAGGTTCTATGGGAAGCATATTTTACCTCTTTCTTAATAATTCATACATTGAATATATGTTAATTTTAAATTAAGACACAATTTTAAAATTATCTTGCTTAAACAGTTTAGCCAATAATTTTAATCATTTTTTTTGAAAAAGAGAAAATTTAATATTAAAGGCTTATTATTGTGTAAATATCAGGCATTTTTACAATTAGGATGATGTCTTTAGGTATTTAAATTCTCAAAACCAGTTATTCTATTACTATTAACTTTCACATTTTTCATTTAAAGCATGGGGATTATTGGTGGTTTTGAGCAGCAAACAGAAAACTTAGAAACTCATATGCTAGCTTTTATATTCATGTCTTAAATTTATGTAACTTATTTAACTTTTATAGGCTTCATTTTCATTCCTGTGATCCTTGACACATCTAATGTTGTTTGTTATGAGTAGATTCAACATTTTTATATCTTCCTATAATACATGAACTAATTCAGTTTGCAGTCAAATTGAATACAATTATGAATAAATAACAGGCACTATCTCAAGCACATCGCTATGCAGTTACAACAGAGATCTCAGCATTGCATGTCTACATGCTAAGAGAGTTTTGATATATTTATTCTCTTTTGAAAATGACTTTGCCATTATGACAAAAACAAACAAGGCTGCATAGCAATGTTCGCCCCAGTGATTTCTTGTTAAGTCAGTTTCCCCTTTGGTCTTTAGCACCCTGTGTTTTTTTATTTCCTTCCATGACCACATTCACTCGATCTTTTGTGTTATCTGATACTCAGTCAAAGTTCATGAGTAAATAGCCCAAGAAAGCATTCTCCAAATTCAGATTCACACTCCTTTTAAATTGGTCTTGAGAGTGACAGGCCAGCCACTTGCAGGGACAGAAGAGGAAGCGCCTGGGGCCCTAACAGCTGAATGCCCCAGGCAATCTGTAAAGACAGAATCGCTCTCTGAACTGGTGCTGGGAGTGCCCTTGCTGGACAGATTTGCTTGTTGGGAGTTTCTCTCTCTCTCTCTGGTTTTGAATCAAGATAGAGAAATCATTTTGCTATGACATTATATTAAAAAAAAAAGAAGTCAGGCAGGACTTGACTTGTGAGGTGTATATTCTCTTCTCAGTGTATCCCTGTAACTCCTACTGACAGCACAGGCAGTTATGCAGATGCACGCAGGAGAAAATAGACTCTTCTTAACATTAAACATCAGATCTGGGTCTCCCCAGAGCATGCTGGTTGCTGGAGTGGCTGTGAATGATGCCTTCTCACAAATGTTTCCGCTGTAAATCAATCCTGAATCATCATTTTCCTGGAGTTCTTTTCTACTCTTCTAAAATTCTGGTGTATCACGCATGCCCCGACTCCATTTCATACTGAGCCTAAATACATATACCGAACGAAGATTCAAATAATTAAATGCGACTTTTCTCATTATTTTCCTCTGAAGATCCAGAGCCTAATCTGGCTCTGGTTAATCAGTTTAATTGGACTTATATTACAGTGTCACTTTATTTAGTTGGAATTAGTTTTCTATTTCTCCCCTTTTTGTAAGCGTTGCCTGTTTACTTAACAATATTTGGCTTTGCCTAATGATATGTACAGAAGACAGTGCTAAGTGGAACATCAGCTGTTTACATCAGCTCTAACAATTAATGCATGTTAATTTTTAATTACACTGATTGTACTAGAGGCAGAATGTATGTTTCTTCACAGAACAGATGTACTAGTCAGCTTGACTGGTGAACATGCATATCGATCAGATGTTGATGCTGCCAGCAATTCAGCAAAGTCTGCAAAGAGTGTTGGCTTCTAATGTACTTACAAGCTTACAGCTTAGAGTCCTGGTGGAGGCAATACAGCTCCGTGCTATCTCCTTTAATGTTAATGGATTATCACAATATGTTTTGTGGTGAACCTTCTTCAGTGTGTGATTAGAAGACGGAATGGGTATGAGGGGACCCAAAGTGACTTCACTTGTAGATTGCTTTCCCCATTCTTTTTTGAGGCAGTGTCTTCCAATATTTCATTTTGTCATTAGGAATATTTTTTTCACCCATGGTTCTTGTGTTAATGTTAAATGCTTGACACAGGTGACCATTGTCACTACAAGTAGAAATTGAAAAGATAACATAGATACTTGCAAAGCAATCTGTCTCCATTGAGTGCTATCAACAGAGCTAAATGGAACATGTACAGAAAATGCCAAGGAGTAAGAGAGCAGACAGCAGGCAGGCCTTCAATGAATTGTCCATCAATTAAGAGGCATTTATTGACTATTTCAATATGTTGAGCATTTCAGTAAGCACTATATGATATCTAGCTATGAAGGGTAGAAAGAAATCTCAAAGTTTTTTGCCCTTAGGGAACTCATATTCTTATTGGAGAAATAATACTTACATACTCAAAACAAATATATACATATGCAGTTATATGCTGGGTTGATAAAGTGTAGTTGATAACATGGATTCAATAAATGGAATGTTGGAAATGCTTTATAATAGAGTTAAATTGGAGCTGTTTTCCTTCAAAATATGACTTGAATGCATAGTTATTAAACAGGAGTTTCTTAATTTGCTTTGCCAAAACCTTTTACATTATTCTGCAGATAAGAATATCAAACTAAAACATGTCTTCTTTTCCTCCTTTCCTCAACTCTTGCCCTCTAAAACATTCCTAAAGAAATCATTAGGTCTCGTTTTGCTTATGGGTAAACAGTGAGAGCCTGCTTTAATCTTGTTGGCCCACTGACTGAGCTTTGGGGTATAGTTGTGTGTGTGTGTGTGTGTGTGTGTGTGTGTGTGTGTGTGTGTATGTGAAAAATTTTTAAGAAGATTGAAAATTTACATGACAACACAAAGGACCAAAAATAGCGATGGCAATCTGAAATAACAAAGTTGAGAAATGTACAATACTAGATATTAAATGAAGACAGTGTGGTATTGTCAATAAAGCATCAAAGCAACTAAGTAAAGAATTTAGAAATAAGCCTGATTATGTATGCCATGCCAATTTAAAGGGAACAATATGGTCTTTTTAATAAATGGTGATGGTCCTGGTCAGAGTGGCTCAGTGGTTGAGCGTCGACCTATGAACCAGGAGGTCACTGGTTTGATTCACTTCACATGCCCAGGTTGTGGGCTCGATCCCCAGTGTGGGGTGTGCAGGATGCAGCCGATCAATGATTCTCTCACATCATTGCTGTTTCTATCTCTCTCTCCCTCTCCCTTCTTCTCTGAAATCAATAAAAATATGTATTTAAAGATAAATAAATTGTGATGGACCAATTGTATATCCATATAGATAAAAATGGGCTTAAAACTCTCTATTTTATACCACACAGAAACAGTAATTTAAGATAGTTTCTAGATCTAAGTGTGGAAAGTAAAACTATTTAAGTTTTCAGAAAAAAAACATAAGACAATATATTTATGATCTTGATGGAGGCAAAGGTTTCTTTAGACATACAGCAAAATATTTGGAAAACAAAAAAATTGCTAGACTGGAATTTATCAAATAAATAAATGTATTCATCAGAAGACATCATTAACAGAGTGAAGAGACAGACCATAGACTAGGATAGTGGCCGGCAAACTGCGGCTCGCGAGCCACATGTGGCTATTTGGCCTCTTGAGTGTGGCTCTTCCACAAAATACCACATGCGGGTGCGCACGTACAGTGCGATTGAAACTTCATGGCCCATGCGCAGAAGTCAGTTTTCGGCTCTCAAAAGAAATTTCAATCATTGTACTGTTGATATTTGGCTCTGTTGACTAATGAGTTTGCCTACCACTGGACTAGGAGAAAGTATTTGCAATGTATGTATCTCACACAATATATAAAAGACTCATAAAACTAAAATAGAAAAAGACAACCAAACTAACTTTAAAACAAATTAACAAAGAACTACAACTTGCACTAAAATAAACTATTAATTTGGCCAATATATGAAAAAGTATTTAACATCATTAGTTATCATGGGAATATAAATTATAAAAACAATGAGATACCATCACAGCCCTATACAAAGTGCTAAAATTAAGAGAACCAAACAATACCACAGGGTGGCCAGGCTATGGAGCAATTAAAACCTTCATTTATTGCTGGTGGAAGTACAAATTGTAAAAATAACTTTGACAAATGCACCAATGTTACTAAAGCTAAACGTGTATGCATTCTAGGACCCACAAGTTCCATTCCTAGAAATATGCTGAGAACAAATAATTGTTGATGTCCATAAAAAATGTATGAAAATTGTCATAGGAGCTTTATATTAATAGTCCAAGACTTAATAAAGTTCAAGAGGACAATGACAAATGATGGCCATTGCACAGGAAAGGAGAAGAAATTACTGATAAATGCAAAAACACAGATGTATCTAAGAGGCATAACATTGAGGGAAAGTGATGCTGTTGTAATAACCTGTTTATTATTTAACAGGAAAGGAAGAAAGGGAAGACTAGATAATATAGGTGTGCCATTTATATAGCTTTGCTAATTTAACACTCTCCAAGACTGTTAGCCACTTATGGATGGGGGAAGGGACTGGACAAAGGCATTTAAACGAGTGTCCAGTAAGGTCTGCCTGTTGGGCACACCTTGGAACAAATTAGTGGCCAGGATGGGTGTGGCCACTGCAAGCATGCAAAATCTGCATATTTCAACTTCTGAACAAAGGAGCACATTCTATAGACTTTTACTCTTTCTCTCTCCACCCCAGGGCTTCTGTGACTCCTGTTGCAGGGGCATACTCCCCTGGCCCATGTAGCTCATGGCCATGTGGGACTTCACACAATGGACGAATGAACCTTTAATTAGCCTGGATGTTGAAATACACCTGGCTGTGACCTGAAACGAAAGCTCTGGACACTGGCCTTGATTTTGACTCTATTGGAACCCCAGCTGCTTGGGGTTTTGGAACCCGAGGAATATAACTCCGCGCAAATAAAGCTTTTTACTACATCACATTCTCCCATGGGAGTTTCTGAAAATTCTTATTTCAGTGGTACCACAAGAACCTCACTCCCACTCGTGTCTGGGAAATCTGGCTTATTAATTCCTCCTGCAATAAAAGTACCAGACATAACAAGAGTACACCCATATGATTCTATATAAAATAGCATCGATTTATATCCTTGGGGTTAAAAAATAAACAAAATGATAGTTTCATTTTGGGCATGATTTTATACTGGTGAAAATTATAAATGAAAACAACCATTTAAAGTTTTAGGAAATAGTCCCATGAGCATATAGCAAATGAGGAAACATTTATTCTAGAAAACCTACTGTGACTCAGAACTGCGAAAATCCGTAGTATTTTAATCAAGACCCATACCTTCCATTCTCCCTCCTCCTATTTCAGTAAGTCAGAAACTCCATTCCAGACTGCAAGAGCCAAGAACACAGGCCTCTCTCTCGCTCTCTCTCTCTCTCTCTCTCTCTCTCTCTCTCTCTCTCTCTCTCCAGCAACTACTTAAAGGGCTATATTTCCTGCAGGTATAAGACATCATCTTGTTTCCAACTACCTGTTGCTAAGGCAAAGTTCCAGGTGAGTGTGGTTGAGAGATGGGGGCTCTCTTTTTCTTCTGTCTAACCCCACTCATGGGACTGAGGCTCTACCTTGAGCATGGTGCTTGGGCAAGGTACAACCTTACAGCTTGATGATGAACACTTTCTGGAGATCTGGTTCACAGCATGATTATACTCAAAATACTATATTATATACTTCCAAGTTGCTAAGCCTAAATCTTAAATGTTCTCACCACAAAAAAGAAATGACAATTATGTGACATGACAGAGGTCTTAGCTAACAGTAGGATGACAGTCATATTGCAATAGTTAAATGGTTCAAATCAAAATGTTACACAACTTAAACTTACACAAGGTTAAATATCAACTATCCCAATAAAATTAATATAAAAAGAAAATAAATTACACATGATAAAAGATCTAATTATATATAAAACTTTCAACCCAACTTAAAAATATATACGTAACTTTTGCCTTTATACTCTTAAAAAAAAGTAATTCATAAGCATATCAAAAGGCCCAGAAGCTATTATCTCCTACCTGGCCAATTATAATATCCTCATACATGTTCTCCTTCTTCAGCCTCTATTCTCATCCTTTATAGACTATTTATTCTCTGTTGTTCAGGCAGAATGATCCTTTAACATTAAGTCAGATAGACTGCTCAAAACCTCCCAGTGGCTTTCAATATCAGGGCCTACAAATTTCTACCTATTGTGGTACCTGCCACCCCTCTGACCTCATTTGCTCCCACTCACCCTTTACTCATCCTCTTGGCCTTTGGTCTCTTTGCCATTCTTCACACACACTTAGCAGGTTCCTGTCTTACCATTTCCCTGGATGGAAGGACCTTCCCTATGTGGTTCATTCTACTACCTTCTGGGGTCTGATTAAATGTCACCATCTCAGAGAGGCCTTCCGCCATTGATCTATGCAACCCTTTTTGACTATTTCTCCTACTTATCTTTTGCAGCACAGAATAGGAATCACCTCATATTTATACACTTTTTTCTCTATCTTTTCCCACTATATTGTAAACATTTTTAATCCTTTTATATCCCTGGCTCCTAGAAAAAGTCTGACACAACACAGTTACTTACTGATGAATAGGTAAAGAAAAATAATAATCTTTGACTATATAAAATTCTTTATTAAAAGCACTGTAAGCAGAGTTGAAAGACCAATATTAAAATGGGCAAATTCTTTTCAACCTCTATGCCAGAAAAAAGCCATTTAATATATAAAGAGCTCTTACATATCCCTTAGGACAGTGGTCGGCAAACTGCGGCTCACGAGCCACATGCGGCTCTTTGGCCCCTTGAGTGTGGCTCTTCCACAAAATACCACGGCCTGGGCAAGTCTATTTTGAAGAAGTGGTGTTAGAAGAAGTTTAAGTTTAAAAAATTTGGCTCTCAAAAGAAATTTCAGTCATCATACTGTTGATATTTGGCTCTGTTGACTAATGAGTTTGCAGACCACTGCCTTAGGAAATGACCAAAAATAAATATATAGGCAGTTAAGAGAATAACCAATAATAATAGTGAACATATATATGATAAGATCTTAAAACTCACTAGTAATTAGGGAAATGGAAGTAGAAACACTGTTTCTTGCCCAATAAGATTAAGGGACATTAAAAAATTGTGACGGTCTGCAGAGTTGTCAAGGCGTGGGGAAAATAGGAACACTCACACAGACTTGGTGTCAAAGCATTTTTGTAAATTAGATTGGAAGGCAATTTGCTAATATTTATTAACATGTTAAAGATGCATCTGTAACACTTTTAGTAACCTTTATGACTGAAACACTCACACCAGTACACAGCATTTATGTTATTTGTCTAGGTCGTTCCTTGAAATAGTGGAAGTGTGCAGATAACGTAAATGTCTTAATGACAAAACCATTTTCTATTATAGCATGCTGGCCTATTCAGGTCTCTCTGTTCTAATCTCCCTGCCTGCCTTCATGATCACCTGATCTAATGTATGGTCTGGTCCAGATTTTGTTTTGTTTTGCAAAGTGTGAGAAGCACTCAAATATTTATTAAAATAAAACTATGGCTACTGTTGTGAAGGCATAGTTATAATACCTTGCCAAGAGAAGGAAAGCAAATCATAGATACCTGGAAAAATATAAAGCAACTAGAGGCCCGATGCATGAAATTTGTACAAGGGGCTCAACCCTCGCAGCCCGGGCTTCGTCCGGAAGGACGTCTGGAAGGTCATTCAGCTGTCTGCTCTAATTAGCATATTACCCTTTTATTATTATAGATATATGAGGAATGATTCCTTCAAAGGAGTAGAATGGAAAACAATGCTTTTTATTTATTATCACACTCAACTGTTTGATTTATTCTTTTCACAAGAATCATGTGTTTATTTGACACTATAAAACATTTAAGAACAATAAACTTGTCTTTTAAAATAGATGGCAAAACTTGCAGTTACTGAATAATGTCAAATGGGGGTCAGGGTTAGGGTTAGGGTTAGTGTTTGGGATTGTAATTTTATTTTATTCCATTTTCCCTCCAGAGAATGCATGAGGGAGCACATGGCATGGGAGTGTAGGGAGGGAATGTGTGAGCATGCACGAAGGTGTGTGAGATGTTGCTTCTCACTCTGTTCCTGCTTGAGAGGTATGGGGCATTTTGGGTCCAAACACAGAAGAGTTGTTATACATATAGGAGAAAGGAGCACCCTAACTTTTCCATTGTTTATTCCTACAACAAACCCCTTATCACCACAAAAGTTGTATTTTTAATAGAGAATATGAACATGTGTTCAGTATTCTAATAAGGCTCTATTAATTTAGGGAACTGGTATTACAATTCACATTTTCTTCATATTGTTATTCTGCAATTACTGGATGAAATGTATCTTGTGCCAACTCATATTGTATTTCTAGGACAATTATAGAATATGAAAGATTTAGTGTAAAATTTTCATTATCCTTCATAGATACTCAAAACATATTCTCTTAACTTCTTACTAGACCTAAAAAGCACCTTTGAAATGCTCTTTTGGTGAAGAGCTGGATTTAAAATCTAAAATAATAAATGGAGCTACAAAAAGTAGAAAATAATTCTACCACATGTATTTCTGTGACATGTATTACTGTGACAGCTACTAATACTCATAAGCACCATTATTATTACCAGCATTCATTGAGTGCTCAGTGTACGCCAGAAACACACAGGCTCAATATATGTGTAGAGTATTTAGAAGTGTTCTTGGTACATATTAAATGTTCACAAGTATTAGCTACCAATATTCTATACAATAAGGTGGGGACTATTACAATTGTGCATAGGGGAAAACTGAGGCACTGAATTTGAAGTCCATTCTCTTAATATTAATTCCAGTCTTCTTTTCAGCAAAAGAAATCTAACATGTTGCATGGTGTCATGTAAATGATTTATATTGTTTGATCCTTAAATTACGTGGGGCGGGGCAGGGGGGGGGGATGCAAGAACACAGAAAAATCAATTCATTTGCTGCAGCATGCCAGAAATATCCAAAGAAGTCAGAACTAGCCACTCTACACATTAGAAGAAATGATTTTAACCCGAACTTGAAAAACATTCTTGTGTGTGGCCTTAAAAATAACAGAGCTATGTTGCACAATAATCTGTGATTCAAAAGGAAAGAACTAGAGACTCTTTAAGGCTGGTAGGTTATGATTACCTAATTGGAATATTAATTTCATTGGTCTTCATTTGAAGGATGTTTCATTTTTGTTTTACTCCTTGGTGGTACATTCAATTACTGAAAACAGGATGTGCTTATAAAAAAAAATCCAATTCCCAGCATTGAGGAGCAAAGGCACATCTACTAGTAATTGTTGTTATTGAACCGAGTACCACAGAAACCAAAACAGCAAATGGTAATGTTAATAATTAAAACAAAAACAAAAACAACCTCACTGTATTGTGCAATAGGAAAAACAGGGAAAACATTTTCAGGGTTTAGATTTGCTTCCTCAGAACTGAAACTACTAAAAGGAAAGAAACTTTGGAATGAGTTTGTTTTGTCCTTGTCAGTTCAATTCCATCTTATTTTGTGAAATATACAGAGGTGGTACAAGGCTCATATATTTACTGGACATTTCTACCGAAAATGCTGAAGTCCACATGCCCACCGCCCATCTGCACTGCAACAGCATTATTCACAATGGACAACTCCTGCCCATGGCATCTCTCTATAATGATAACAAAACTCTTGGTATAGAACTCAATGTGCCTGTTGCAGCTAAATGTCAAAGGAGAGGGAAAAAGAGTCCACCTTAGCATTTTGGAATAAGGTGTTAAAAAAATCTTTCAAAAATAGGTCTCTGTTGGAATCAAAGACTAGAAAAGAGTACCATGCTTTCAGTCAGGTCTGTGTTTATATTCTACCAGAGAGTAGAGAATATGTCCAAATATTAAGCCTATGCACAAAGAGATTCCACAAACTCTTATGAATTTCAGCAGCAAGATGTACAAGAGGAAGTTTATTTACTTATTGTATGTATTGATGATACACAGTTCTAAAAACTCTAGAGAGAATATTTTACTTTATCATTTCTGTTGGGATACTGCCATTTTGAAGGAACTAGGGCTGTCTCTGATATTTTATTTAGGTGTTCAAATCCCCAAACAAGCAAACAAACAAACAAACAAACAAAGATTTTATTAGAGAATTCTCTTTTGAATATGCCAGGCTTTATGATTCCATTCTATGACTCATTAGTCAAAGCTCTTCTAAGCATTAGAGGATTGAGTTCTTTCTTGTCTCAGAATTTTGTACTTAATGATTTCAACTCTATCTCTTCTTTTTAATGAATGCACATGAATATCTTAGATATGAAGCTTCCCATATGTACAGATTGCACTTGCTATTTATTCTGTAGAGAAACCAGCACAGTTTTAATACATGCTTTCTGGCGACAAAGCTGAGGAGTCGAGGAGGATGACACCAGGTTAAGTATGGTCAAATATTCTTAGAATAAAAGATGCTTGTTTTAGTTTATGCTCCTCTCAGATTGGCTAGAAAAAGCAACAGTTGAGATCAAGGTATGTAAGTCAAGTAGTTGTAGTTGCTAAATGTCTTAGCTGGACTTAACAACAATGATTATACCTTCTATTTAATTGTAATTAATATTTAGATCTATTCTTTATAGGTATCCCAGATCCTATTTCTGAAATCCAGTGTTTTTGATAACCCTCTAAACATTGCAACATCTTAAAATTCAGGAAGTATGTCTTCTTCATCAGCCAATGGACAAAACTGTAAGTGAGTAGCACACCTCAGTCTGAAAGATATTAGTCCATCCTTCTGTACTCAGGTAGGTGGAAAGTGTTCAACTGGTTATTCACCTACTTGCTTTGGCAATCAGCCCTTATAATTTCTACCTTAACCAATTGTTCCAAGACCAGTCAGTACAGGCTAGATTTATGCTGTGATCACAAACAACCCTGAAGTCTCAGTGGCTGTGACAGTTTTCTGCTGCTGCCTACAAATTATTGCCAATTCCATGGCTTAAATCAATTTACATTCATTAATTCAATTTTTAAATTTATTGATTGATTTTAGAGAAAAGGAGGAAGGGGAAAGAAAGAGAGAGAATAAACATTGATTTATTGTTCCACTTATTTATGTATTCATTGGTTGATTCTTATATGTACCTTAAGTTTATTAAAATTTGTCCCATGGGAACTTCAATTTAATTAGAAATTTTCATGCAGCATTTATTTTAGCAACCACAACTGGGGATTTAACTATATTTTAAATTTTTCTCTAGTTTTGGAAAACACCTTCTAAGACTAATCATAGCACCAATATCCTCCATTACTATTATTAGGTTACATATGTTAATAGCTAGGTCTCTTTAAGTGGTCTAGCCAGGGATCCCAGTTTTGGCAACTTTTGTTAAAAAAATTGTAAATATAACTGGGTGAGTACATTCTTCTTCTGCAAAAGACAAGATAATTGTTTAAATAATAAGGAAATGTCTTCCTTCCCCATTTAAGTTTGGTCTTGTTAAGTGCACTCTTCCACAATGTGGGCAATCACTAGTTTCCGTGGTACATTTAACTGAATTAATACATGCATTTGTATTTGCAAAGATCTTTCCTCTTTGTCTCTAACAAAGACTTTACTCACCTTCATATCTGTTTTCTTTCCTGGCTACTAACATCTGTCCTGAAAATATATTTTAGTTCATGGATATTAAGAGCATCAAAGTTGCTAAAATGTATATAGCTCATTCATTCATCATAAAAAAGTTTTCTCTCCACCTTTTTCCCATTGTCCAAAACAGTTTAATCTATTTTACTTAATGTCTCTGTTTTAATACACAGGCTTAGTATCAGTTGGCTCTAGTTTTTGTGAGATTCTCTAGTAGCCTTACAGATAAATTCTTCTAATCCATACAATTACATCCAAATCTTATTTTCTATGGGACTTGAATTGTGTCTGTTTTATTTATGGTAGAAGTTTATATTTTATCCCCTGCCACCATCACCACAATGAGTCATTCCAAGTCGCCTCGGTGTGTATTTGAAGATTCAATCAGCTCTCTCCATACCATCTGGGGTCCCAGTCCAGTCTCATGTAGGAATGCCCATCCAAGCTCCCAGCTCTTGCTGCAATCTGAGCTGGTGACAGTCCCAAAATTCAGATGCAGCTCCAGAACATGGTTAGCCCTATTATTCAGAAAATGGTTAGCCCCTATGTCTATGGGGGTTTTTGTGCTGAAGGATTTGCTTTAGGTTAACAGACTGCTGCGGTGTTAATAGAAACATATGCAATCTGCACACGCAGTCTTTTTCTCTTAAATAAGTGCCCATTAAAAAAACTATATGATAATTAATGAGGAAGGAAGGTAGTACAGGGTAGATGGTTTGTCAATATTGTAGTTAGGTCATTCATCTGTGGAGCAGTGATATTCACCTACTTCCTCCTTTGTTTCAGAGACGTAGAGTTAATATTTCACTTCTTATTTCAGACACTCTCTCAAGCATTATTTTAAACAGGCAAACAGGGACCACTTCCAAGATAAAGAAAGTCGCCATTCTTTAATGATGAATTCATAATGAAGGGAATCCTCATTCCAAATGGACTTCTGTGAGGCACCATTCCCTGAAGCTAATGTACCTGAGTACGTGGGAGAACCAGTTAATGAATGGTAAATTAAGTTGTAACACACTTAGAGACATGGGTGATGTTTATGTGACACTAGTTTACTTTAAAACACTCCCTATTGACCTTTACAAAAATAATACGAGAGCAATTTGAGATGAATATTTACAGTAGGTGGAAATAGTTCTGAAGTGCTAATTCCCAAACCACTGTTTGTAAAATGTCCTGCTTCTGTGACCCAGGTTTTCATAGGTTTCTTTAGGCAGAGAGGAGCAAGCTTGCCAAGTTCAACAAGATAATTTCTTACTTGAGAAAATGCATTACCTGCAGCCCTTAGATGGCAGGAATCAAGTAGACTAGGTTACTGCACCCCCCTACCCCCCCGGAAAAGAAAATAATCACAATTTTTCACATGATAGCACCTGCATTGAAACTCCTAGTTACATTTGAAGAAAGCCTGAAAATATGTAAACTCAAAGGGAATACATCATTTAAGTAGAAAATCTGTAAATAGTAATTCTTGGTACTTCCATATTAAAAATACTACTTTAAAAATTAATTCTATTTGTTGATAAATAGTGTCTTTGCCGTGGATACCTCTCTATACAGACCTTATGCATTTGTAAATTGTGGGGGAAATCTTTTAAATCAAAGCCATAAAATAAGCATAGTTAGAGAGCTAACATGAGGATTTTTACTTCATTTACATTCATTACATATTATGGGTTTAATTACCTTCCTCAAATAATACCAGTATGAAGGAAAGATGCTGAAGAAGGCGTACTTCTATGATGATTTTATTGATTGTGACTGATGGATGGCATCAACATTTCATAGTGAAGAATCATGGTTTTGTTACATCAGGAAAATTAAATTGGGAGAGTTATTTTCTTTCCCAGTGATAGTGGCAGTTAGAATATTTCACCTGTAATGAGATGTGTGCGTTATGTGCCATCGTGAACCACGGCTCAGCCATTAAATATATGTAAATGAAGAGAAACACAAGAGAGCCCGGGCATAATAACGTGCAGAACAGAGAAATGGATCCTGGAAAGTGATTAATTTATTTGATGATGCCTCAAGTGAGGAATTTTAGGTCACAAATGAAGTGACAGAATGACAAATTACCATTTTAAAGAATTTACTGGGCATCATTACTGAACAATTGTCAGGTAGTTTATGGTGGCTGAGAAGATGGTATAAATATAGATCTTTTCCTTATCTGAGATGAATTATTAATCACCTTTTTAAAAATCTTTGTGAGTGATGGTTGGCTGTCTGATTGGAAATAATGTGTTCTACAATTTTAACTAAATTCTAATATGATATGTAACAGGAATCTTTACAATTAAAGTCTCAGTGGAGAGTGGTAGGAGGTTTACAGTCAATTGCAGTTTTAATGTGATAGAAGAGGATGAATCCACCGGCATATTTCAATAGATTTCCTTAGGTATATTATCCCTGCTGTGATGTTATTCAAATGTTTACAGTTTATTTTCATTTGAAAAATGACATTCAGATACTTAAATTGTTTTCCTTGGTTTATTAGTTAATGAAAATGAAATTCTAGTAATTGCTATAGTTTTGCAGCCTGCCACATTATTTAAAGTGAAGTGACTGCCTTTGTCAGTGACATTATAAATGTTGTCCTCCTGTGTTTTGTTCCATTTTTGTTTGCTTTATCTATGTCATGTCCCTTCTCTGTCTATATGTCACTGTGTCTAATACCAGTAACAACTGGAGTGTGAAAGACAAAGTCAGAATTTGAAATAAAGGCATTTTCTTAAGTTTCTTTGTATGTTTTGATAATTAAAGCACGTACTGACCAGCTTTATATATAGCCCTAACAATCCCAAAACTAAAAACAAAACTCTCCAATATGAGGTGCATTAAAAATCTAATCACAAATGTCTGTTATAATGTTAGGCTACTTAAACCAGAATTTATACATTTATTCATGTATGATCAGCCTCTCAGATCAAATGTTATTTGCTATTGCAGAGACATTCTTTTTTATAAGGATTAAAGACAGAGGTTGTTTTTAAACAGAGTTTGCCAGTTATCTAACAGAGTAGAAATGTCTAGAAAACTATTTTTGACAAGCTTGCTCCTAAGCAAGCAGATAGCAGTTGCCTTTTTTTGCCTTTTTAGATGGGAAGGCCCTAAATGACGAATTTTTTTCACCTGGAAGAAAGCTTGAAATCTTGCTCCCTTTTCACTATATGTGCACCTTCTCATTTTAATCTTGATTCATTCTGAGAGTATATGAAAAATTTAAATAAGTATTCCCCGTGTTACCCATGACATCTTACATTGCTAAACTGGCAAGAAATTTAGATTGTGAATGTACAGTCTACTTTTTAACTCATTTTGCTTTTATTTTTTTCCCTCAACCTGGGTGGTAAGATTTCACTGAATCGTTCTGTCATAAAAAAAAAAAAAGAAAGAAAACAAATAGAGTCCTTTACTTTTACTTTCAGGGTTCATGAATAGCATGCTGAGCTTAGAGAACATCTTGGTGGTACTTCCTCTGCCTCGTGCTTTCCTTTCCCACGAAGGATGCTGAGCTTTCCCCTGATGTGAGTAATGGCACATTTCAGGTCAGTGCACTCCAGTGTTTCTGCATTAGAGATGACCCTCACCTCCCACATTTCCTTTATTCTCGCTTGCCACAGAAAATGTAAGTATGCAAACAAATGAACGAGGGCACGCCTCTCTAAGGAAAACTCAAATCCTGTGTAAGGTACTACAGAGACATTGGACTTGTTTAGCCTAGCGCAGTTCAGTGATCAGGAGTGTACCAGAGGAAGAATGACTGCTCTATGTACCTTCTGCCACACGTTAAATACCTTTCGTGTTCTGCCAGCTTACATCAGCTGTCAGAGGGCGTTGCAAAATGAAATGAAGATGTCTTTGACTCCAAAGCATTGAGAGAGCAAAAGAAAAAATTTCTATGCAGAATATTGAAGAAAAGCTTTTAAATGAACTTTACAGACATGGCAAAGGAGAAGCTTTATGCAGTTACAAGACTATAATTTTTGGCCCTTCACATGATTCAAGACTATGATAGAGAAAGAGGAGGAACATTTGATTAATTGATATGTCAAGAAACGGTCACTGTGGCAAGTGCATCGAGAAAAAAATTGTTATCTGTGCTCTTAACAATCTTACAAATGGATGAGCAGTTGAGACACAGAAAATGTTCAGACATTTCTTGCAATTCTACAACTTGAGATTTCTGAGTTTTATTATACCAAAATGACTTAATTATGTTCATTTCTTCTCTTTCTATCAAGATTGGTTTCTTTCAGGAGCAGTTCTTCTCTGACTCCTTTTTCCCCTCCAAATCTTTGCAGAGCCATTTCTCCTATCAAAAGAAGACCCAACAACATCGCTCCAGAAATCTTCTCCCTACCGCCTATTTTTCCAATTTTTAGGTATAAAACTGAACATCTATATCGGCACTACCTATATTCTAGCATTTATATTTTACTATACTAATTTAATCGGATATCTAACCATCCACCATTAATCCATCTTGTAATTTTTAAATCTATTTTCAAGTAAATTACAGACATTATTACATTTCTCTTAAATATTTTGGCGTATATATAATGAACTAGAACTTACTATTTATATTTATTTTTGCTCTTTTTAAAAACAATATATTTGTATTGATTTCAGAGAGGAAGGGAGAGGAGAGAGAGATTGAAATATCAGTGATGAGAGAGAATCATTGATCGGCTGCCTCCTGCACATCCCACACTGGGGATCGAGCCTGCAACCGGGCATATGCCCTGACCACTGAGCCTTGCTGGCTGAGCTATTTTTTGCTCTTGAGTTAAATGTTACATATAATGGAATGAATACAGTTAAATTTCAATAAATACATATATTGATATAACCCAAGCCCCTTTCAAGAAATAGGACATTATTATTATTACCTCAGAAATTTCCTTCATTCTCCTCCCAAGCAATACCCTACCTCCCTTCCCAATGGGGAAAACTACTCTTCAGAATCTTTTCCAACAAAAATTAGTTTTGCCTGTTTTGGAACCTCATATAAAACAAAGTCATACAGTATGTACTAATTTGCGTTTGGCTTCTCTCTCTCTGCAAATCATTTTTTGAGATCAACCGTATGGTTACATGTATCAGGTGTATTTTATGGCTGAGTAAAATTACATTTTCGGAATACACTGCAATTTGTTTATCTATTTTATATGTGGACAGTTGTTTTTATTTTGAAATTTGGGGTATTATGAGCAAAGTGCCTGTGAATATGCTTTTCATGAACATGTTATTTCATTTGAATAAATATGTGGGTAGAATTGATGGCTCATGGAGTATATGGTTGTTATAAAAACTGACAGAATTTTTAACATAATCATGGTGCCATTTTATATTTTCACCAACACTACATCAAAAGTCTGGTTGTTTCACTCTTTTGACAACATCTAGTATTGCCACTCCCTTTATTTTAGGTGGCTTTGCATTTTTACTTTTCTAATTTTTCCCTCATCTTTTTTGTGTCTTCAACCATTTTTTTCTTCAAGATTTCCTTTTAACCAGGTGCAAACATGCTCTTGTATTTTCCTCCTTGAAAAACAAATAAAAACAAAAAATTTTACCAAATATCTACCCCTAGCTACCCAATTATTTTTCTACTCTCCTGAATAACTAAACTTTTCCACTTTGCTTACTGGGCTGCTTCCATGTTATTAATAGAATCTTCTGAATCTTCTGACTTCAAATGCTAGGATTCCTTAGCCCTTGGTCCTGGGCCTTCTTATGCTCTCACTGTTTACCTTCTGCCAGGAGTATAGTGTTGATTCCTATGATTTTTGAATCAATCTCCATGCCAACAATTCTCAAGTTTATGTCTCTGGCATGGACTTCCCTCTGAGTTTCCCCTGCCTAATTTACATTTGCACATATCTATGGTTCTGATATGTCTAAGTCACCATATCTGATTTTGATCTCATATTCTTCTAATTATGCTGTTCCTCCAGGATTCTTAATCTCTACTAGAATTGTGCATTTCCTATTCTTTCTGCCTAAGCCAAAAACAAAAAACAAAAAACACACACACACAAAAAACAAACAAATAATTTTCAAATCCATTTAAACAACCTAAAAAATATTTTTCAGGAAAAACAAAAATACAACTTAAAATATCTAATGTCTAAAAAAATTATACAATACTTAGAATGAATTACAATTTTACTTATCAGTACTTAGGGAATGTAGCTGAAAGGAACTCTAAGGACAAAATAGGCAGGTTTAGGGAATAAAGAGTGTCCATGGGGGAGGAATGCATAGGTGAGGGCTTGGAGTCGCCAGAAGAAAAATGAACAAAAAGTTATTAATAAATTAATAATGAAAGAAATAAGAATCAGAAAATAGTAAAATATAATTAATATAAGAAATAAAACAACAAATGGTATGATAAAAAAAGCCAAATATATGTTACTTGAATGACTAACAAAATTGTCAAATCTCCAGCAATGTTCACTGAAATAAAAAGAGAGAAGTTCCAAATAAACAAAATTTCATATAAAAAACAAGCATAAATACAGTACAGATTAAGAATAAAATAAAAAATTAACATTTATGCCAATAAATTAGCAATTTTGAAATGCATTGAAATGTCGTATTCTCAGAAAAATTTAGATAGCAAAAACAAACTCAAGAAGAAATAGAAAATATGAATAGTTATATAACTACTAGAGGCCTAGTGTATGAAATTTGTGCATGGGAGGGGTGTTCCTCAGCCCAGCCTGCACCCTCTCCAATCTGGGACCCCTTGAGGGATGTCTGACTGCCCTTTTTAGGCCCGATCCCGGTGGGCAGTTGGACATCCCTCTCACAATCCAGGACTGCTGGCTCCCAACCGCTCACCTGCCTCTGCCTGATTGCCCCTAACCACTTCTGCCTGCCAGCTTGATCACCCCCTAACAACTCCCTTACCAGCCTGATTGATGTCTAACTTCTCCCCTGCGAGCCTGTTTGCCCCCAACTTCCCTCTTCTGCCAGCCTGGTCACCCCTAACTGCCCTCCCATGCAGGCTCGATGCCCCCAACTTCTCTCCCTTGCAGGCCTGATCCCTCCCAACTGCCCTCACCTGCTGGCCATCTTGTGGTGGCCATCTTTTGTCCACATGGGGGCAGCCATTTTTGACCACATGGGGATGGCCATCTTGTGTCTTGGAGTGATTGTCAATTTGCATATTACTCTTTTATTAGATAGAATTAAAGATATTGAAACAGTAATTATAATAATCATATTAAAAATTACTAAATCCAGAAAGTTTTATAGGGTGACTCAAGCAAATATTAAGCAATACTAAATATAGTTAATACCAAACATAAAAGAACTATTCCAAGCCAAGTTGTTATTATATAAATACTAGAGGCCTGATGCACGAAATTCATGCAAGAGTAGGCCTTCTTTCCCCGGGCTGCCGGCACCGGCCTCCCTCTGGCACCTGGGACCTGGGCTTCCCTCGCAGCTCTGGCTTCGTAAGGTTGTCCAGTCTAATTAGCATGTTATGCTTTTATTATTATAGATTTAGCACAATGTTATTCTTTATATGTACATTATATACTTTGATATGCTTGAATTATGCATAATTAAATTATTTTCAAAAAAATAATAAAACTTCACTTTGTATGTGAATAAAGATCTAATCTGAAGATAAAAAAAATCTGACATTATTCTATCTAAAATGAATATAAACTTACTTTTTACATAGATATGTTCTTTTAACTTATATTTAAAGATAGAAAAATTATACAAACCTAATGAAAGTAAAAATAAAGCTATCATAAAACACTAAAATCATAATTACCTGAGCAAAATTCTTTGTAACTAAATTTATTTAGACAGAAAGTCACAGAGGTAGAAGACATGAGCCTGGAAGAAGTGAGCCAGCTGGGCTGCGTGGGTTCAGGAACAAGTCACAGAGGCAAAAGAAGGCCCCCTGGACCTTTGGAAAAAGAAAAGCAAAGAAAGTGCACCTGGGGGAAAGAGAAGAGGCAAAGACTCAGGCCTGCTCTGGAGAGAGAGAGTGGGTCCGGGGGAAGTAAGGGATGGAGAAAATGGGGGTGTGCTCAGCAGAGAGAAAGAGTGAGCTGTATAGGATTTCTGTGTCTAATTAAGTCATCATCATATGTAATAAAAATAAAATGACATTATAAACTAGGTGAAGTTTTACAGGTAATAGTTTTCACTATCTTTTGTGAGGTGACACACCTTAAATCATCATAATGTAATTGCCAATTTACATGTGCAATCTTGGCCTGAAGATTGCTGGAATCAGGTTCTGATATTTAATGCTGATTAGTAACCTAGATTTTATTTTATTTTTTTCTTATTTTGGACTCTATCCTGAGTGGAAGATTTCCTTCAGGAATTCTCTCTGATTAGCCTTCAGCATCTCTTAGACCTGTGGTCGGCAAACTCATTAGTCAACAGAGCCAAATATCAGCAGTACAACGATTGAAATTTCTTTTGAGAACTGAAAACCGACTTCTGCGCATGGGCCACGAAGTTTCAATCACACTGTATGTGCGTGCCTGCACGTGGTATTTTGTGGAAGAGTCACACTCAAGGGGCCAAAGAGCCGCATGTGGCTCGCAAGCCGCAGTTTGCCGACCACTGTCTTAGACCATATCCTTTGCTTTCAAATTCTCTTTGGTTTCTTATTATAGTAAACCCTCATTTTTTCAGACTTTGAATTTAACAGACAAAATTTCTGATCCATATGTCATATGTGAAAATTAAAAACATGTTAATTTTATAAAATGCTTGTAACCAAGATTTGCTTATAATTAAATTAACAGGTTATTTTTTTTGTTGTTATTTCACTTTTATTTTTAACAAATTTTAGTGAATAGGCCATATGTTGGAGAAAACACTATAGTAATTTTGCCAAGGTAAATAAATATTACATATCTACAACTATCATCTCTATACATTGGAACCTCAGTTCTCGAACTTAATTCATCCTCGAAGGCTCGAAGGCTGTTCAAGAAGTGATTTGTTTGAAAAACGAATCATTTTTTCCCCATTAGAAATAATATAAATTGAATTAATCTGTTTCAGACCCCCAAATGATTCCCTGTTTTATATATGGTTTAATCTGTAAATAAACACTTTTCTTAAATTTATAGAACCACCCCCTCCTAGTCTTAAAGGAATCATTTTCAGCATTCATTCTAGGGGTGTCTTTCAGGTCAGCATGCAGCATATTTGCTTGTTCATATATCACTGCCTCTGAAGTGCTGTCACTGGCTAACTGCCTTTCATTTATCCAAACCAACAACAGTTTTTCTACCTGTTCAATTCCCTGTGATCATTGTTTCTTTCACACCCTTAGCAACATTAGCATTCTTGACGGCTTCCTTATGTTTTAAAATTGTGCTAATAGATTTCACCAGCAACAAAAGCATTCTCTCCTTAGTTTGTTGCCTGAGAGACTTTTTTTTTTGTTTTTGTTTTTTGTCATGCTGAGGTAGCAGCATGAAAGAAATGAAAGAATTGTCAGGTCAAAAACCAAAGTTTGGTTCAACAACAGAGACATTTTTTTCTGTGAACAACTTGGTGGAGAACCAAATTGTTCTAGATGGGAGACATTGGAGAAATGAAGTTTGACTGTATTTAAGTCCAAGTGTCACAGCTTGCAAACAATGTTTGGTGAATGATTAGCACATGATTGCACTGCCTCCAGCAGTAATTGGTTCTGTTGTGAAGTGGTGTGACTTTCTGCAGCAGTTTTAACATGTGCTGGCCAATGTTTGGATGTCAGCTGTGTGCATTTGTTTACTTGTGGTGACTGGTGACTGCATGCATTTATGAGACCTATTCATATACATTTAAAATTACAGTAATACACATAGAAAAATTTTCTGTGAAATTAAAACTTTTTATATATAATTTTAATTATACCAATGTGTCTACATAAATAAAAACAGGTAAACTAACAAATTTGTCAGTTTTTTTAACATATGCATTCGGAAAACCTACTTTATTCCATAACAGACTTTTGGCTTTAATGGACCCCTGTCACCCAATTAGTCCATTATATAGATATTTTACTGTAAATACAAATTAAGCTTAGTTTCTATTGTGAAAAGCAGAATTGTGGAATAAGACTCTATTAACCAGCAGATAAAAAGTTATGCTCCTTTATGTGAAAGAAAAATATCACTTTACTAGAATTAGTTTAAAAGCAAAATAAAATGATGTCACAATAAAAATCACAATATTCACTAAGTAAAATCTATTTTGGAGATGCATTTGAATTAAAAATTAATTTGCCACTAGAATAGCATGAAACAGTTGGAAAGACTCTAGGAGACTTTAAATAAATTAAAAACTGTGATTCAGATTAACTGTAAAAACAATAAAAACCAGTGAAGGAAAAGAGCAACCTACTTAAAATACATTATACTTCTTGAATCTTTGCATTCCTCTCTTTAAAATATTTTTAAAAATGATTAGCTGTTATCCTTAAGTATTGCCTCCCAACACTGTCTGTTTTGTTTTGTTTTTTGTTTGTTTGTTTGTTTTTTACTATTATTGAACATACATTGGATTTCTGATGTATATATATTAGGCTTCCTTTTTCTGTTACCCATGACTTCTAACTCTCCTCCTCTCATATCTTGATTTTTAATTGCTTTTTTCTTAATGCTGAGTAATTTTTTCAGATATACTTTCCAGTTTATGAAAATTCTCTTCAGCCATGTCTAACTCATTCATTAAGTTTTTAATTTCTATCCCTATATTTTTGTATCTAAAAATTCTATTTGATTATTTATAAAAACATTTTCAGTTTTAATTTTTATGTTGTATTCTTATTTTCACATGTATTCATATCTTTATCTCTTTAATCATTTTAAACAGTGTATATATTCTATGATCTATGCCAATTCTAAAGATATAGGAGCAATCTAAAGAGAGTCCTGCATAGAACTATCATTTCAGTATAAAATTTATTTTATTTTTTTATTTCCATTGCTTCTTGTTTTTCCATTCTTTATTTTTTAATCTTCACTTTATTTTATTATTTTTTCCATCACCATTTATCCCCCATATACTGGTTTCCAACTCTAGTCATCCCCCTTCACCACAGTTATCACACTTCTTTTTGTACTTCTTCTTTTCCAGATAAAAATCCTCTTTCCATTTTCCCTCAATCTATTCACTTACTTTCTCCTCAGCATCACCCTCTCTTTCTCTTTCTTCAACTGTTAGATAAAACTGAATTCCTCTAAATTTTTACTGCAAAATATGTCAGCCCTCTTTATTTTTCTGCTCTCCTATTCAAGAACTTTCTCCTTAATACATATACAATCTTTCAAGAAATCTTCTCCCACAACAAGCCAACATTTTTCTATAAAATATACACTTTCTAAATATGAGAGGCAGATATAGTGTCAGGTATCTTGGTAAAACATTTAATAACATGTTTTTTGTCTTATTGCTTCCACATAGAAAACTATGCTAAAGCAGAAGTCACAATAGTAAAGAGATAATTATCTATAAAGATGTTCATAAAAGTTCTTTTTTTATCATAGTAGTAGAGGCCTGGTGCACGAAATTCGTGCATGGCAGGGGAGGGGTGTGTGTCCCTCAGCCCAGCCTGCATCCTCTCCAATCTGGGACATCCCTTTCACAATCCAAGACTCCTGGCTCCCAACCGCTCACCTGCCTGCCTGCCTGATTGCCCCTAACCGCTTTTGCCTGCCAGCCTGATCACCCCTTAACCACTCCCCTGCCAGCCTGGTCACCCCTAACTGTCCTCCCCTGCAGGCCTGGTCCCCCCCCCAACTGTCCTCTCCTGCAGGCCTGGTCACCCCCAACTGCCCTCCTCTGCCAGCCTGGTCACCCCTATCTGCCCTCCTCTGCAGGCTTGATTACCCCCAACTGCCCTCCCTTGAAGGTCTGGTCCCTCCCAACTGCCTTTCCCTGCTGGCCATCTTGTGGCAGCCATCTTGTGTCCACCTGGGGCAGCCATCTTTGACCACATGGGAACAGCCATCTTGTGTGTTGGAGTAATGGTCAATTTGCATATCACTCTTTTATTAGATAAGATTGTTTGTAATGTATTTTTAAAATATGAAATAATCTAAATGTCCTTCACTTAATTAATAGATGCATTTCACAACTTGCCATAATTGCCAATATTCATACCTACACACAACCTGTTGAATTAAGTTCATTTAACAGGTTGTGACAAACAGCATACATACACACATTGCTTGGCATGAGTTAATTCAAACAATCAATTAATTGGCCTGAAATGGACTTAAGATTTTTTTCTCATTTCCATTATTTGATATGAAGCCTAGATTATTATCATCTGTCAAGTTAGAAAAGCATTAAATTAGTTTAATAAGATTAATTTACATATAATATACAATTGAGACTACCTATTCTAAGAGAATTAGTTTCCAAAATTTGAAGGAAAGGTGAGGCAGGTAATTTAAGGTCATGTGAGATAGTACTGAGAATTTGGGAATTGACATAAAACAAATGAACACAATAGGCACTTGAGAACATAAAGAAAATGATACTTTGAAGTGAAAAGTGGTACAGAATAGAAAGATATGTACTAAATTGTTTTACACATTTTTTTCTTAGAATGGTACCTAGGCATTCATTCTTTTATTCCCCTTTTAACCTCTCCTATGTGTAATGTCCCGATTTTAAATCATTTCTACATGATTTATAAATTAGTCTCATTTTTGGTTGAAATAATATACTGCTGGACTTCATGGTGTTATCTACAATTATAAAATTATTCTATATAAAGTATATTATAAAGTTTAAAGAGTTCTTGTATCAACATTTGAAGCACAACTAAGTTTAAAAGTTGGTACCACCTACAAGTTTATTTTTACCATATAATTTATTTTAACTACTCTTACACCCTCTAAAAATTTGAGAATATGTGTACATTACCAGTTCTTGAACATTCAACAAATATATATGATCTTAATCACAAGTGTCATAAAATGACATGATGTGTAACAGTATCTCCCTGTCATTTCTCTGACAGGCAGTGAAATTACTTGAGTTTAATGTCTCTTTAAATTTTACATTTCCTCAAGGGATGTAATAGCCAATTGTAAGGCATTGTAAGACAAAATGACTAAATTAGAAAGAGTGTAACAGAATGTCATAAAATCAAGTGAAAAATTTCAAATTTGGACTTCCCGCATAAAAGCACAGTGAGCTAAAAAAACCTGAGTGTCTTAATACCATACCATAATACATACTTTAAATAACAGTAACAAGTATTTTATTTTAATTATAAATTTATTGGATGTGTATTGTGTTGTATGGCTTCAGTGTTTGGTATTTTTATTTTATTGCCATTTTAATTAAAAATAACTTGAATAGACACAGAAACCTTGAGAAAGAAGAACAAATTTGAAGGAATCATGCTATCTGATATCAAACTATTCTACAAGGCTAACGTAATCAAAACAACCTAATACTTGAAAAAACAAACTAACAATAAACAGACATATAGATATAAACACATGCTTTTATGATTATTAAATTTTTTTTAAAAAGTCAGGAATATTCAATTGAATAAAGATAGCCTGTTCAATAAACGAAGTTAGGGAAAATGCAAAAAATGTAACTAGACCACTTTCCTACACCATAATCAAGATTCGAAACCATAAAAATCCTAGAAGAAAAAATAGGCAGTAAACTCTCAGACATTTTGTGTAGCAACATTTTTTTTTTATATATGTCTCCTCAGGCAAGGGAAATAAACAAAAAAACAAATGATACTACAAAACCTAAAATGTTTATGCATAGCAAAGAAAACCATCAACAAATCAAAAGACAACTTACTGAATGGGAAAACATATTGGCCAGTGATACATCTCATAAGGGGTTAATATCCAAAATTTATAAAGAACTTATAAAAGTCAACACACAAAACAACAAACAAGCCAAATAAAAAATGGACAAAGGACTTGAATAGACATTTCTCCAAAGAGGCCATACAGATGGCCAATAGACAAATGAGAAGATGCTGAACATCATATCACTAATCATCAGAGAAATGCAAATTAAAACCATAGTGAGATATCACCTCACACCTGTCAGAATGGCTATCGTTAATAAATCCACAAACAACAGGTATTTGTGAGGATGTGGAGAAAGAAAACCTTTGTGCATTGTTGGTGGGAATGCAAATTGGTGTAGCCACTGTGGAAAACAGAATGAAGTTACCTCAAAAAATCAAAAATGACCCAGTGATTCTACTTACAGGAATATATCCAAAAAACCCAGAAACTCTAAGTTGAAAGAATATATGCACTCCTATGTTCATTGTAGTGTTACAACAGCCAAGATTTGGAAACAGTCCAAGTGCCTGTCAGTAGATGAGTGGATAAAAAAGCTGCAGTACATTTACTCAATGAAATACTACTTAGCCATAAAAAAGAAGGAAATCTTGCCATTTGCTGTGGAATGGATGGACCTGGAGAACAGTATGCTAAGTGAAATAAGCCAATCCAAGAAAGACAAGTACCATATGATATTACTTATATGTGTAATCTAATGAACAAAATAAACTAACAAAATAGAAACAAACTCATAGAGAAAAATAACAGACTGACAGAGGGGAGGGATGTTGTGGGGCTGGGTGGAAAAGCTGAAGGGATTAAGCCAAAAACAGCGTGTATACACAGACAACAGAGGGAAAGGGGGTAGGAGGAGATAGAAGAGGGTAAAGGGGAGAAAATGGCAATGGAAGGAGACTTGACTTGTTATGGTGAACACACTATACAATATACAGGTGGTATATTATAGAATTGTATACCTGAAACTTACCTAATTTTATTAACTAATGTTGCCCCAATTAATTTCATTAATAAATTAAAATTTAAAAAAAGAAATGTTTTCTGCTTCTTTGGTAGAATGCTGGAATGAGTTGACTAGATTATTTGGATTTTCTTTAGGTTATTAATTAATTTGTCTGCTTGATCTAGAAGTTCCTGTAAAAGATGTATACATACAAGTTATCTATTAATGCTATAGTAGATGTTCTAGAAAACATAGTCTCAGGAAAGGACTGAAATGGGCAAAGGGTGAGGAATAGGCTGGAAATATGAAATGATGCTAACTGATGTATTACCAAGGATACTTTATGACAAGTCTCAAAGAGAAACAGCTCAATAGTTATGTCTGCTCAGTATACATAATTCTTCTTGAGCAGGCATGCTTTATTTAGAGTAGCACATCAGTGAGTACACTTTATGGATTAAGTTGTGTTCCTACAAATTCATATGTTGAAACTCTGGTACCCAATGTGACTGTATCTGGAGAAAGGGCTTTAAGAAAGTAATAAAGGGAGAGATACCACTAGTGTGTGTACATAGAAGAAAAGCCATGTGAGAACACTCTCTGTGTTCTCACATGGCATTTTACAAACAAAGGAGAGAGGCCTCAGGAGAACTAAAACCTGCTGACACCTTGATCTTGGACTTCCAGCCTCCAGAACTATGAGAGAATAATTTTACTTTTTTTTTCTGTTTAAGTTATCCAATTTCTGCTATTCTGTCATGGCAGCCCTAGCAAATGAGACTAACATAATAAAAAGAGGAATCTTCCAGGCTCCCATTTGTCTCTTAAATCTGAGTTAAAGTTTATCTCTCTAGATATTTACATCTCTGTACTTCAAGATAGCACTATTCCTTGGACAGAAGCTTAGGGCATTATATCTCATGCTCCTTGGTACAAAGTCTAGAAATGTCATTAGAGCTAGAAACTCCAGGTGTGTAGTTAGTTAGCTGAGATATGTGAGTAGCCAAAAGTGGGTGACTGGCACTTTAAGGGCAAGTGAATATTTGGCATTGCATATGGCAGTGTGTGTCTAAATTTGAAGCCATCCTTAAGATATGTGTTCTATATAATAGGATAAGTGGGAAAATTAATACCTGAACTCAAAGCATCCTAACTGGATTCTCGTACATAGACCTTTATTCTCATTTTTCTTGTCTTTTTTATTTTACTTAAATGAACATACATATTTCACACTTGAATATACAATAAATTTTTGAGATTATCTAGTTTAATACTTTCATTTTAAGAGTGAGAAAAACTCAAGCACACAGATGTGATATTCCTTGCTTCATTTGTTGATACTAAGGAGTTTGCTTTACCTAATTTGCTTAGCCTTGGAATTTGGTCCTTAATTCAGAAAACCCAAGGAACTTCCCATTATTTGACACTTACACTCTATGAGAATATATCAGTAAAAGATAACATGAGATGCGGCATGAAAAGCTATAAGCTTTCAAATGCACATAAATTGAATTATTTACTTTTGTTTCCCAAATATGGTATCTGACATAACAGAACTTGAACAGATTAAGGTGTTCAGTGTAAAAGGTAAAGCTGTGATGTTGACTTCAAAGTTTGCAGTTGAAACATTCACTTCCTTCCAGGGAACTGTAAAAGGTCAGTTACCAGAGAGAAAAAGAGCAGCTGAGGCTTAGAATTAGTTCGGCAATGCTTTAGTTGGTATTGGATAACCAGATTAGTAAACTTGCCTTACTGACTCTTCTGTCATTTATTTTTCTGAAAGGGCATATTAAATTCCAATATGTTTTAATTAAGAGAAAATAATATGATTATTTGAAAAATACAGAAATCAGAAAGAAATAATCATTACAAATTGAAACAAGAAAAACACACTAATTTTTTTAAAGCATCTAGGTTAACAAATTGGTGAGTATATGATCCAATTTGGGGGACCTGATCTTTAAAATGAAGGTAATCAACAGCACATAATGTATATTGTTCGAAAATATAACAATAGCAAAATTACAAAAAGCACTCAGATTTTGTTCTTTATTGTCATAGGAAATAGAAGTAAACATTGCTGTTTCCTGGTTTGATGCCAAGTGCATAGATGATAGCTTGCAGTTCACCCAGAATCACTCACATGCAATCAGTAGACGCAATGCCTGATGTGACAGGTCTTCATTTAGTTTAATTTACTGTAACTCACATGTATTAATATCTTAGTAAGCTCCCTGGTGTCCCATTTCTGGCAGTGAGTGTGTCTCATTTTCTCTGTATGGGATTCCCTTGTGAAATATTTGGGAGCTCTATCATGTAAAACATCAGGAAGCAGAGGATGCTGCTTAGAGTAAAGTTTATATGGTTGACTATGTAATCTGTTACTCAAAAGGTGATAAAAATGTAGTTTGGCTAAGTTGTTGCAACATTTATTATAAATTTAAAATAGCATATTGTATTGAAAATAATACCTTTGAATAAATGTAATACCTTTTGTTTTTCTTACTATAGTTCATTCCTAGACTTCACAAGTATTTATAAAGCTCATACTATATGTTCATATACTATTACTATATTCATATACCTTAGTAGCATATGTTTTAGAGACTCAAAACATATTGTAGGAAATTCCATTTTCACCAATATGAGTAAATAGATACCTCCAAGTAAAAATGATGAATGCTTGATAAACTATAAAGAATTATTTATTTATAATAATACTAGAGGCCCAGTGCATGATTGAATCATGCACGTGTAGGGTCCCCTACACGCTTTCGCTTTCAATCACGGGGGAGCTGGGTGCCTGTCCGCTGGTGCACCAGGCCTTTCAGAAGCCTCCAGCACAGCAGAGTCTTCTGAAAGGCCTGGTGCCTGAGCGGACAGGCACCCAGCTCCCACACTTTTGCTTTCGATTGCGGGGAAGCTGGGTGCCTGTCCGCTGGTGCACCAGGCCTTTCAGAAGCCTCCACCCCGCCGGAGGCTTCTGAAAGGCCTGGTGCCTGAGCCAACAGGCACCCAGCTCCCCCGCTTTTGATGGTCCCCGGTGGGATGTTACCTCGCTGCCCCAGAGGCCCCTACTGTGCCGCAGCACAGCCATGGCGCAGACGCTGAGCTCAAGCTGCCGCTGGCAACGCGAGCTGAGCGTCCCGCTGGCCCAATCGGCCACCCCGGCCACCCCGGCCACCCCGAGTCCCGCCCCCCCCCCCGTGCCTCCTGGCCAATTGCGGGCATAGCGAAGGTACAGTCAATTTGCATATTTGTCTATTATTAGGTAGGATGGCCCATGGATTTTTAGTCTATGCATGGATTATATTCTATTAATATAATTATTCATTTTTAATGCAAAAATGAATGTCTAATTTGTTTAGTAGGGCCCTTTTAAATCTGGCTGTGTGTCTTTTTGGTTTGTCCCCTTCATTCTTTGCATGCTTCCTTATTGGAGAGATTATAAGACATTTCAGGCATACTTATTAATTTCCATATCCTAGTTATGGAATCAGCTTTTTCTCTAAAAATGCCCACAACCTTTAGTGGAAAATGGTATTTAGAAACCAAGATCAGGGTGTTTGGTGTGCTCATTGATACCTGTGCCATTGCTTCTAGGCCTTCTTAGTGGGCAGAGAAAGGGTATATGTCATAAATAATTTTCACATCTATCCATTTTTTTCTCTTTTTTAAAACCACGAGTTCATACTGATATTTCCAACTCCCAAAAGTGAGAAACTGGGCTCTCATTTCTGTCAATATGTTTAATCATTTGCTTAAACCTAAAACTGACAGAAAGTAGTTTCAAACTACCTAATTGATAATACTACAAAAAGGAATATCCTATTTATTTACTGTTCTCTCTTTGTGGAATAGGGATATCAATAATTCAGTTCAAGTTGACTTGTAATTCCAACATTTGGTACACTTTGAAGTTAACATCAATTATTTTTCTCTTTGGAATTTGTAACATATTTCTGGTTATTTGCATGCCAAGCAATTTTGGATTTATCTTAAAAATTTTAAAACTACTTTGTGAGTTTATCACTCCTATTATCCTCTGGAGGTTGTTAATTTTTACTTGTTTGTTTTAGCAGACAATCAACTTGGTTTGGTTTAGACCTCAAGTCTATGTTACCTTCTATGGACAATGGTTCTAATGTCATTTCAGTTTTCATAGCCTCTTTTTTAAAAATATTTTTTATTGATTTTAGAGAGGGAAGGAGAGAGAGAGAGAGAGAGAGAGAGAGAGAGAGAGAGAGAGAGAGAAACATCAATGATGAGAGAGAATCATTGATGGGCCGCCTCCTGCACGCCCCCGACCAGGGATCAAGCCCATAACCTGGGCATGTGCCCATGACTGGAATTGAACCCAGGATCCTTAGGTCCTCAGGTTGATGTTTTATCCACTGAACCAAGCCAGCCAGGACTCATAGTTTCTTTTTAATGTTTCAGTTCTATTTTGAACACGCTCATCTCAGGAGTTACACTGGAATTTGAGCATGTAATTTCATTCTTATTTTAATTTGTATTTTACTGATACCATATGATGTGGAACATATTGTCAAATGCTTATTTGTCATTTGTATATATTTATTGATGAGTTGTCTTTTAAGGTATTTGGCCTGTTGTATTTCTTTTCCTTTTTAAATTGGGTTGTTTGTTTTCTTATTGTTGGGTTTTAAGTGATCTTTGTCTGTTTTAGATAACAGTCCTTTGTAGTATGTGTCTTTTGCAAATATTAATCCCAATATTTGCCATGTCTTCTCATTCTCTTGACAGGACCTTATACAGTGCAAAAGTTTTTAATTTTAATGAATTCCAACTTATAAATTATTTCTGTCAAGTATTGTATTTTTGGTGTTGTATCTAAAATGTCATCACCATACCTAAGGCCATTCTGTTACTTTGAAAAAGTTTTATAATTCTATATTTTGTATTTAGGTGTATGATGTATTCTTAGTTAATTTTTAAAAGAGTGATAGGTTTGTGTCTAGATTCTTTTTTTTTTTTTTTTTGCTAGTGGGTGTCCAGTTATTCCAGCATCTTTTTTTGAAAAAAATTATCTTTACCCCATTGTATTCCCTTTTCCACTTTTTTCAAATATCAGGTAGTAAGTATATTTATTTGGGTCTATTTCTGGGTTCCTTATTCTATTTCATTGATTTATTTGTCTACCCTTTAGGCAGTACCATACTGTCTTCATTACTGTACTAGTAGTTGTATAGTGACTGTAAAATTGGGTTTGTTCTCCTTTAATATTGTATTGATTACCCTGAGTGCTTTGCCTCTCCATATGAACATTGTCTAGTTGTCTTAGGATAGATTCTCTTTCATAGCTTATTCCAAAATAATTCTAACTTTAATATGTGAACAGTTTTCCTTACATGAAAGTACACATTCTGAATATTTATAGAACTCTTTTTAAACTTTGAGTTTATTCACAATGTTGTATTTTGTTTTGACCTAATTCAGATTACTCTTTTACTTAAATACACTTTTTTTCAAAGGTCTTGAACAATTGTTCTGACTTTCTCTGTCTCCCTGTTCTTTCTTTCCCTTGAAACTCATTGTCTCTTACCTCATTTTCCCTCAATATTTTTTTTTTTTGTAAATCCTTACTTGAGGATATTTTTCCATTGAATTTTAGAGAGAGTGTAAGGGAGAGGTAGAGACACAGAGAGAGAAACATTAATGTGAGAGAAACACATTGATTGTTTGTTTCCGCATGCACACATCCTTCCCCTGCCCCTCCCATCCTTCCCTTCCCCTCCCCCCCCCGCCCCCCCCCCCGCAGGTTCTGGGATTGAGCCTGCAACCAAGGTACATGCCCTTAACTGGAATCAAACATGGGACCCTTTAGTCTGCAGGCCAATGCTCTATCCACTGAGCCAGGGCTCCCTCAATATTTTATGAGAATGTGGCCCTGGATGTACAGTCCTTCACTTCCTAAATAACATCAAAGTGCTGTAAATATAAAAAACACATGGAGTAAAATAGGATGAAAAATATCTACAGTTATACATTACAGATAAAAAGCAAGTATTTCCTTTTATTTCAAAATTTTTAAGTAGCTGTCTTGTGTTTTCTCAGATTCCTAGTCACTATATTGAAATGTGGAAAATGTAATAGCTGAGATTCTAATTCATTACGATGTTCAGGCCAATTGCACCTAGATTAATTCTTTCAGTATAAAAATATTATTAAACTTAAATGTTGTTTTCTGAAATAAACTTATTTTCAGAATAAAATAGGAATTATCAAATTATATTTATTTGTATAAATTAATTTAGAAAAAAAATTAAGTGCATAAACTAGTGTTCATAAGATCACTGTAGTAAATTTTATATTTTCACATTATATATGTTATATGGCCTCTACAGATAGCAGTCAGTAAATCTCAGCTTCATCAAACTAGAGGTTGGTAGTTCTTTATGTAGGGGATTGTATTTAGAGATTTTCTTGCCTTATGAACTGACAGAGTACAAGTTGATTGGCCTTCAGGCCTGGGATCTTAGGTCATGCCATTGATAAAGTTCAGTGGCTAAGCAAGGGGTCACTGATTACTATTTATAATTTGTTTTCTGATAATTTTATCATGCACATGTACTCAGAGGCCATGGGTTGCAGCTCATAAATTGGAACAAATGAATAAAAATATGTAAAATGAATTCTGTCAATTTTCAAAGCACATAACTAAGATATTTGTTATATTCATGTAAATTACTATGACTTTATGCATTCACTATAAAGCAGAGATAGACAATAACAAAATATCTTGTGTATGTCCCTTTTTGAATTTTCTGGTATGAGTTTTTATAAAATTCATATTGATGAAGAATTACAAAAGTCACCCAAAATATTAAAGGATAACTCTTTTCATGTAATTTACAATTCCTCATTGCTATTTCTTACTGTTCAAGAATTTAAACACTTTATCTCTTTTATATGCATAATAAAATGTTCCATGTAAAATATATCATATATAAGTTTCTAGACTGGTCATTGGCAAGTAAGTATTCACCTCTAATTATTTATCAATTCTCTTTTTTGGTAAATTCTGTCAAGACTTTTGGGAGCCAAATATTTTATTATGCTTGATGGATAAACAGAAATTCTACATTGAATTTATTGTATTTTTAACAGTAAATTTTGTTTTACACTTAATTAAGAAAATTCTTAATATCTTGGAAAACATAATTTTAGATAATATTTTACTAAGAACAACTATAAGAATAAACTTTTGTCTGCATACATAAGCATTACTTAAATAAAAACTCTTATAAATACTATCTATATATATAAAAGCCTAAGTGACCATTACGACTGAATGACCGGAATGACCGGCAGCAGGGGCTGAGTCAGAGACAGTTAGGGGTGATCAGCCAGCAGGCAAGAAGTTAGGGGTGCAGGCAGGCAGAGTGGTTAGGGGCAATCAGGCAGGCAGGTGGGTGAGCGGTTAGGAGCCAGGGGTCCTGGATTGCGAGAGGATGCAGGCTGGGCTGAAGGACTCCCCCCTCCCCCCATGCATGGATTTCATGCACCAGGCCTCTAGTAGAAGCATAATACTCAAACAACAAGCTCGCCATCTTAAGGGCTGTAATAAAGCTAGAAATTTATTTTCTCTTTCTTTGCTGTGGTTTAGACTGGAAAGATCTCCATTTCCAAACTTGTAGGAAATGGGTACTATTAAAATACAGTCAGTTGTTAATGGTGAAGTTATTCACTTATTCAGTGGAGGAGATAAAGTAATATTAAAAATGTAATGTATTTTAGAGTCATAAAATAATTTAAAAATGTATGGAAATAAGAGTAAGATTGAAAATAATAAAAAATGTAAACAATTTGAAAGGGATTTTGTAGTCTGTCTTTTTAAAGTTTCATAGTAGAATCATTCAGTTTAAACTGTCTGTAAGTTCATATTATCTTATAATTTGAATTAGTAATAAATTGTACTGAAAAGTCCAATGAATAAGATGTTATGATCTTTTTTTATTCCACTAGATACTTTCAAAGGAATAGAATATTTTTATTTGCTTGTAAAGAAAATTAATAATTATCTCATAATAGGCTTAGATGGAATTCAGATTTTGTGTCATATATTTAACTTAACATTGTCACTGTAGAAATAAATTTAAATATGCAATATTTTATTTGGTCTGCTAGTTTTTTCTCAGGTAGATCAAGTTTTGGCTAAAGATAATAGCATCATGGATACTGTAACCTCCTACCAATGTTTTCTAAACATGTCAGAAAATCAAAATCACCCAGGACACATGTTATGCGTGCAGAGTACCAGTTCCATTTGATGAATTTGTGGGGGCCCAAGAATCTGTTTCCTTTGACATGGGGTCTAGCTGATGCTCTTTTTTAAATATACCTAGACAACTGCATCTCTATACTACCTGAATGGATGAGAAAATTTGAAAGATTTGTAGGTTTTTTGCTCATTAATCACCCATTTTCTTTTGAATTATTTACTTTCCTCTCCAGATTTATCTCTCACCATTAGTCTTTTTGTTTTCTAAGGATTAATCCCGTAGAACAGACCTTTTCCTTTCCTCATGTTGTTTCCTGCTCTTTAAATCCTGTGACCTCTGGTGCCCTTGTCTGACCACATTTACTAACTGAGACGTAAATCTATGGTGTCCTTTAGGAATGGTTCTTTGGCATCTTGTGCCTGAGATGGCACCACCTATTGTACTCTAAACCACCTTTTTTAAAAAATATTTTTTTTATTGATTTCAGAGAGGAAAGGAGAGGGAGAAAGAGATAGAAACATCAATGGTGAGAGAGAATCATTGATTGGCTGCCTCCTGCACACCCCCCATCGGGGACCGAGCCTGCAACCCAGGCATGTGCCCTTGACCGGAATCGAACTTGGACCCTTCAGTCTGCAGACCGATGCTCTATCCACTGAGCCAAATCCGCCAGGGCTCTAAACCACCTTTTATCTACCATGGTACTCAGCTTTCATCATTGTATTCATTTTTTTCTTTTCAACCTTCCCAACTAGACCATGGGATTCTTGTGGACAGGTACACTACTATTTACTTCTAATGTTTCCAGACTAGCATAAAATGACCTACAATAGATATCTAATAATTTTTTACTAAAGGAATGAAGAGTACCAATGTTTTTGATTCTATCTTTACATTTTTAAATCTCTAACATATTGTGCTTTTAGAGAATGCACTTTTTTTTCTTCTCAGTGTCTTCCATCTACATGAATTATCATAGCAAGTTTAATATTGGTAGCAAAAGGTTATGGATACAAATAATTTAATTAACTAGTATAAAAATCATCAAAGTAATACATATATATGCAAATATATAAGGTAATATAAATAAAAAATAAACCTTCCTTACCATATCCCACTCATAATAATTAACCACAATTAGTTTCCTGTTTGTATTTCTAAGTATGTTAATATACATAAAGCATATATAGATATAAGTATATTATACATATTCACATATATACAAATACACAGACATCTATTCATATATATTTATTTTGTGTATACTTTTATACAAATAAGTTGTATTTTATACAAATAAGTTTTTATTTTATACTAGAGGCCCAGTGCATGAAATTTGTGCACTCATAGGAATAGGGGGGTCCCTCAGCCTGGACTGAACCCTCTTGCAGCCCGGGAGGCCTCAAGGGATGTCCATAGGGAATGGGCCTTAGCCATCAGTCGGACATCCTTAGCTCTGCTGCGGAGGCAGTAGAGGCTCCCACAACTGCTGCTGTGCTAGCCAGCCATGAGCCCGGCTTCTGGTTGAGCAGCACTTCCCCTGTGAGAGCACCTTGACCACCAGGGGACAGCTCCTGCATCGAGCATCTGCCCCCTGGTGGAAAGTGCATGTCATAACGACTGGTCGTTCTGCTGTTCAGTTGATTTGCATATTAGCCTTTTATTATCAAAAGGCTAATATGCAAATCAACTGAACAATGAAACAACTAGTCGCTATGATGCGCACTGACCATCAGGAGGCATACGCTCAAAGCAGGAGCTGCTCCCTGGTGGTCAGAGTGCTCCCATAGGGGAGCGCTGCTCAGTCAGAAGCCCTGAGCCGGGCTCATGGCTGGTGAGCACAGCAGAGGTGGCGGGAGCGTGTCCTTCCTCCGCAGCAGAGCTAAGGATGTCTGACTGTCGGTCGGACATCCCCCAAGGACTCCCATCTGTGAGAGGGTGCAGGCCGGGCTGAGGGACCCACCTCCCCGCCCCTGAGTGCATGAGTTTCGTGCACTGGGCCTCTAGTATAGGATAATGTCTTATTATGGGCAAGGCCTCTAATTCAATATTTTTTAGATAGTTAAAGGGAGGGGCAGAATTTTCACTTGAGCCTGAAGCTAAAATTGCCTTTAGCTCAAAAATCTAAATACCACTGAGACACATCTTGGTGAGGCTCATTCTGAACCCCCACACTGTTCTATTACTTGTATAAGTATTGGGAAGCATCTTATCTCTTCAGTGAAAGGAACCCTTAGTTATGTTACAATGACTAACTTTATCTCATGAGTTGTGTTTTGGCTTCAAGCCTGTATCCAGTATTCATGCAGTAACTTCAGCTCTTCTGTTCAATATTTACCTGGCGTATCTTTTATTTCCTTTTCTCTAAATCTTTCTAGATTCTTATGTATTAGATAGGAATAGCCCATGGACACAGATAATAGTCTGGCGAAGGCCTGGAAGGGGCGGGTGCAGGGTAGAGGAGAACAATGGGGGGGAAAAACCAAAAAACAAAAAACCTAAAACAAAGGGACATCTGTAATACTTTCAACAATAAAGATACATTTTAAATAAAGGGAAATATCTTAGTTGAAAAGAGTTTTATGTGAAATAATATAAGTAATTGCTCTACGCTATACTTTATATTCTCAACTCCTCTCAAAGAGATATTAATTGACCCTATGTTCACTTAATATTAATTGACCCTATGTTCACTGACTGTAGGACTGACTTCAGCCACGCTGACCCAGCACTGACTGTAGGACTGACTTCAGCCACGCCAACCCAGCACTGACTGCCATGGGGACTGCGATCGGACCCTGCTTCTTATCTCCCGGCCTCTGCCTGGGCCTGATCACAGCCCCCTTGGCAGTCAGTGCTGGGTTGCTGAGGCGCCTTCAGTGTGGCAGTCAGTGCTGGATCAACCCAGCACTGACTGCAGGACTGATTTCCGGTGTTCAGTCGAGCCTTCAGTCGTTTTGGACGTTACGGACCCTGGCTCTTTACATATATAGATAAATAAGTTTTATACAAATAAATTGATACTATATTTATATCTTAGAGAAAATTTCATATCAGCTTATATAAATTCACCTCCTTTTTATTGGCTCTGTATTATTCTATTTTATGTATGTATCATGATACAATTAATTAATCCCCTCGTACTAAATATTCAGCTTATTTTCTGTTTTTTCATTATAAATAGTACTGTAATGAATGGCCTTGCATATAAATCTTTGTGAAGTAAAGAATTATTTTGATTAAAGTAATATAGATTGTGGATAGATATTTCTGAATTAACCTTAAGAGAGTCTATATCCCTATCAAGAAAAAGAGATTGTCTGTTTCTCCACACCCTCACTACTTTTTTATTATCCAATTTATATTTGGGTGACATCATGAGGTTTAATTAGCATTTATTTACATTTTGGTGAACAGGAGTATCTTTACCAGTATTTAATGGTTTGTATTTCTGAAGCACATTGGTTGTGTCTTCAATCTTAGAAACTCTTATGTCTCAGTTTTCTTCTGCTCTAAAGGTCTTCCAAAGTCTGTTTTTTCATGCTTTTGATCTCTAGTTCTCTCTTCCTTTCTAAAACACTAGTTTCCATACCATATTTTATCTTTTCTTTTTTCCCCTATTTTATCTTTTAATAATACCAAACTTTTCCTCAACATTTGACTATTTGAAAGATACATTTATGTTTTATATAATGTCAGTTTTCCAGTTTTGCCATTATGCCCCTTCTATTAGAAAGTATCTAAAACTGATATAAACTCATTTTTTTTCAATACTTGCAATTTAATAAAATGCCAAAAGTAAACATATCCTATATGTTTCAGTTGATGTACCTGCCTACTCAGAGTGAATAATACTTATTATCTGTTCAACTATTTCAGGAAAAAAAAACACTTTTAAAGTTAAGAAAAGTTCTAACTTTGAGAGACATAAAGTATATTCATTTAAAACTATGGAATGCTTCCTGAATTTCCTTGTCATCTTAGCACAGGGGTCCGGCTAATATTCTCCATATCGTTCTGAATTTGTTTAGTAAATGTGTTGCTGAAACAAACATGAATTTCTCTGATATGAACTTCTCTGTACTGGTATGATTGTTTTTGTATATGAATACATGTATGTGAGATCCAATATTTATCTAGTTTTACTGCTACCTTAGTGACTTACCTGTTCTGGAGCTGCACTTGATAAAATACTGAAATAATTTGCATTATAAGTTTTACGTATGCTCCAAGTATTTAGAATGTTTCATCTATCTTTATCTCATCCTAAAGTAATAAAAACTGAAAATAACCTTTAATTATCATAGGATTTTGACATACTTTTTAACATTCAATGCTACATGTATCTTCAAACATTAGAGCACTTGCCATTTGATAGCTCTACTATAAAATTTAGCAACTTATGTTTTCACCACCTTATTTTTTAAAATGTATTTTAAAATTATGCATGTTAAACATTGTGCTCATATATTAGCTTTAAACTATAGTTGAAAGGAAATATTTGTTTGTTACATTTTGCATGAGTCAGTCTCTCTCTCTCTCTCTCCCTCTCCCTTTAAGGAAGGCAGGAACAGAAGCAAGAGGAAAAAGGTAATTGACCTCTTGACCAAGTTGTTCTGTTTGGTGAAGTTGTACCACATTGCCCTTGTGAGGTTTACAGTAAAAGCAGAGCAGAGGTCTGGAGTAGAGGGACTAACAGTGTTAGGATCAAAGGCCTAATTGTCTGTTTTCTTGAAGTTAGGGTTATTGGCAGCTGCCATTATACCATCCATGCTGCTGTCACCCAGCACAGCCAACCAGCATGCACTAATTGCAGTGGCCTTTTCATCAAGTAAGATCATCCCACTAAACACAAAGAGCTGTCTTTCCATTAGCACAGACAGTAGCCAGCTACATCAGCTGGGCTCCTTGAGTATGATTGGACTGTCATATTGTTATGATTTGTTCAAGTTTAGAGCATTTAGCAGATACCCTTTGCACCTCTCTTTGTACCTGCATACTATAACCTGACTGCCCCTATCATTTAAGAGGGTACTATAGCTTTTCAAAGTTCAGCAGCACACAATTGCAGGCAGGCAACTGGTTTCTGACAAGAGATCAATACTGTCCTT
This sequence comes from Cnephaeus nilssonii, assembly GCF_951640355.1. Lineage (NCBI taxonomy): Eukaryota > Metazoa > Chordata > Mammalia > Chiroptera > Vespertilionidae > Cnephaeus > Cnephaeus nilssonii. Next base: position 58,594,518 of record NC_137081.1, read on the forward strand.
CCAAACGCTGGAGTCAAGCTGCTGGGTCTGTCAGAGGGATGTGTGCTGTAATTGGATCATGGATGCTGCGAGTCATCTGAGTTTCCCTTCAGCACTGTCACAGCTGTCAGATGTCATCCCTTTGTACAGCTGTCACTGCGGGAGGGTTGGGGCTCTTTTTCTGTTCTAACCCAATGCAAATGTCCACTTAGCAGATGAATATTGAAGATATTAGACACTTCTTTATGCCTTTATGCAAAATAAAGATCTGTGTCATCTGTGAATTTCATGGAAATAAGTTGCAATTTATTCACTGTGAGAAAAGTGAAGTGAAGCCTGTAAAAATGAGAAATTATTTGGTTCAGGGTATTAAAAAAAGGAATATTTTACAGGATAAACAACAATATGCAAGCTAATACTGTGTGGTATTTAGAATGGTCACCTGATATTCAGATGAGATTTAAAAATATATATGTATCTTTGTTTCCATATTCTTGGGAAAAGGACAAATCTTGACTAGATTTACTTCCTTTGATATCATTAAAATTTATTGAAAAATATAAATGTAATACCTATTTTAAATTAGCAATAGCATAACATTATTTAGAATCAGGTCAAGGGGTCTCAAGAAAGTTGTTAAGACAAGGAGAACAGTCTCAATAAAAATGAGTATGATTTTTTGGTCACAAAATCCTTTCTATCTAGGTTATTACAAATGAAGTAGACATGTCCATAGTTGGCAAAATAATTATATAAACTATGAGTGACTATTAATTTGTCTATTAATTTCAGCCAATTTTGCTTTTGTTTAAATTTAAAAGAGCGTTCAAAATAGAAATGCATTTTATTTTATTCACTTATGCTTATAAAACTATATTTTTAAAAATGACTGATTAATTTCTGGAATGGTTCAACTTGAGTCATGATTACTTGCAAGATATAGTAAAAATAAAGAGATGTCACCAATGTGGCTTTGGCAATTATAACCTTAACTTAGAAACTTTTATAACATCGAGATAGATCCATGACTTTCCCTAGACAATCTCAAAATAAAGTGCAATCTAATTTTTTTTTTTTTTACACCATTTTCTTCCTGTCTCCTTAAGTTGATGTGAAAATCATTTTTGGGTAGCCGACAGGGTAATTTTGATTTGGGTGGCTGACTTCCTTTTTCTTGAGGTCCAGACCACACACCAACTTTTCTGTCAAACAGGCAGCTTGCACCAGCCACAGTGACAGAGTAGCATGAACCTTATTTTCCAATATCTAACCTTATTGTCCTATCATCCGCCAGGGGACTCACTAGGTCAGAACCTCAAATACCCAAACTTTTTGCCTCCAACTGGCATTATGAGGTGACCTCACCTCATTTGTGGTGGCTCATGTTTTTTGGAGCCTAAAATTAGTGACTGCCAAAAATAAAATCATAGACATTTGGTCCACATTGTGGGGTAGAGCAGTGGGAAGGGAGGGAACCAACAAGTAAACACACCCAATGTTTTTTATTTAAAAGATGATGTGTTTGAAATTGTTATAATATATGCTAACCAGGATAAGAAGTATTATATTTCCTATTGCTTCAGTTAGCTATTTTTTTTCTCAGTGTGATTTTACATTTATAAGAAACTGGATTAAAAATCTGATGAAAATTAAAATGCTTTACTCTTATGAAACAAATTAGTTGGCAATCAAATCTTAGTTGAATGTAACTGGTATAATAAAATAGTCTTTAACAGTTACTTAGGCAGAAAATATAGGAATGAATGAAGTAAAATTCTTAAATGAAGTTCCTAAGGTTATTCTTCTGTGATAACTGTGAACTTTGTATGCAACTCCAGTGACTCAAGTAGGCACTCTTCCTTTTTTTAAAAAACATGGTTTATGGCTAATTACATCAGAGATCCAAAACAGTCTTTTTTACATTTGCATTAATAAGGGTGTCACATGACCACAGCGAAGTAGAAGTATACATCAAAGGTAGATTAAAGGTTGGTTAAGCATCAAACCATGTTCCATATGTAAATTTATAGCAATGATGTGCTGTAGGAAGATAGCTTACCCTCTATTTCTCTGCTACTAAATAAAATTAAAAATTCACAACTCTGGTTTATGGGACTTTAAATGAATTTGATCTCTCTTTTGGGCAGGGCAAATAAGTGTTTTGTGATGTATTATTTTATAAAAAGAAAAAAAAGACCATCGTTCTGGCTCATTTAATTTTGCGAGTGAATGATCTAAGATTAACTACAGACTAGTCAGTGCAGTTTTAAAGCTGAAAGCAATTTTCAGCCATAGATGGTAATGCCACATTCAGTCCACAACTGAATGACTCTAAATGACTAAGCTTCGAGGTCTTTGTATATGACCATAGGGCCTGATAAAGCCATAGGAACACAGTAAAAGCACAAAAATAGTTCCAATTTATTTGGTGCCATCACCTTAATGAGATTAATACAGACGTGTTCATGTGCCTAATTGGTGATTTTGTTTTAACTAGTAATGAAGGATTAAAACTTCAGGCAACAGGCTGCTTGCTGGAAAGAAGATGGGAGGGGGCAAGTTTTTAATTATAAAAGAAAGCCAGTGAAATACACCACTGCAAAGTTAATAGTAACTCTTTTCTTTTTAAATGTGTACCCTGGATTGTTCTGGCCATTTTGTGAGTCAGGGTGATTTTATGAGACATACCACATACAGCTTTTATTTACCAATAGACCCTTAGGCATACAAACACATATAGAACTGTTACTCCTGGTGAAAAAGTGTTAAAACTCAAAAAGCTTTGGCCCTCAGGCCACTGTTGGATTTACAGTAGGTTGGATTTTTTCTAAGTTATCTTTTTTAACAAGTTACTACAGCTGGGTGACCTGTGGCTAGCTGTCCCTAAATCCACAACATCCCAGTCAACCAGAGCCTCTTTTGGAGAAACTTCACCTATGACTTGAATGGGGTCCCTCTCCTCAACCTCTAGTTTTAACTGTTTAAATGCTAACACTATTAAGCATGCTGCCAAAACGCAACCGCTCAGCCTGTCGTTAAGATTTAATTATAAGGGGCAGCTGAGCCCAGTCTGAGTTTTGCATCTGAAAAATCTTGTTTAAAAAACGAAATCAGAACTACCCATCCAAACCTATCAGCATCTGCCTGTACCAGCCCAGGGAACTATGTTTGACCAAAACTGCAGGCTTTATCAGACTTCAACATGCTCGCAGCCCTCACATTAGAACATATTTTGATTATTACTCATCTGGCATAACCGTAAAATGGATCATTGTTTTATGTGGCCGTTGGTGGTAGGGAGTTGTATAACCTGTGCGGTGCATATCTGTGCCAGCATATGGTAATTTTGTCTTTCAGAACAAATAGTGAATTAAAGGAACTGTATTGCCCTACACTGCCAACTTGAATAAAACAATATTATCTAGTTTATGATTCCCGGCCCCCTGAAACTTTGCCCAATGCTAAGGTGTCTTTTTGATTAGGAAAAAAACAAAAAACAGAAAACCCCGAAATGCAAGAATTTGGTCTTTGACGTTCTATTAGGAACCCCTTTAAAAGGACGTAGGGATACTGTGCAGTGTGAGATGCTACCTTCCCAGAGAATGAAGACAGAAATATATTTTACATTTCTTGTCAGATTGAACTTTAAGACATCCTGACTGCTTTCTCTATAATTTAAACATCACAGCCAAAATGGCAACATGCTTTGTTCAGTTCCAGTTGTGTGGAGTTTTAGTGCTTCATTGATTCAGGGGAAGGCTGAGGCCGGCGCGGGGAGCAAGGCGGCGGCATGACGCTCTCACTGCAGCATGTCAAGCCATTATATGCGGGACCAGAATGTCACCGTGGTCTCAATGGTTCGTCAGCTGAAGGATATGGTTAACAAATGTAAAACCAAACTTCAGAGGAGCTGGTTTTCTGTGCTAAGTGATCTGTATTCCCTCTGAATTTACTTTCCCCTAACCCCGTGAAATTAACAGTACTTTCTGACATTCGACCCCCTGACCTTGCACATAATAAGAATTTAAAAAGCACCATGCATGAGTGTGTCTCTGTAATGCAAAACTGGAAAAAATGACCATGTCACCGTTTTATTATACAAAACCTTCTCCATCTCCATTGCATGCTTCATATGTGAGTGCTCAGTTTAAAGTTATTATAAAGAAAAACACAATTTTTAAGAGTAATAATTCACTGTTCGTGACTTTTATAGACAATAAATTGGAGCAACTACAGATTGCTACCAAAAAGCTTTGTACTCCATTAATGCAGATATTTACCACGATAAGTGTTAAAAATAGTCCCCCTGCCGACGCGGCTGGTTCACAGGCAGGGGCTTCCCGGAGCCGGTTGCCAAGGGTGCAAGTGCATCGCACAATGTGCAGGTCTCGGGGTTGAAGAGGCAGAAGCGGGAGAGTGTTCTGTGGAAATGATTTTGTGTTATCAGGCTCAGGGGATGACAGCATACAAGAGTAAGAACAAGGTGCTATGTGGCTTTTTCTTCACGGTGAAGTAAAGATTGGCAGCTGGAAGTAAGGCTTACAGACAGACCTGCACACAGGACCTCTTCACCTAGGACTCATAATCACTACTCAAAGGAAAACGCATTTACCGGGGGAAAGCGGCTGTAGCCATCAGAAGTGTGCTTAAAACACCACTTAAATATCACTTTATACGCTATTACTTGCAAACTGGGGCTTCATATTAAATTATACTTGCATAGGCTTTTGCTTAGGTGCTGATAATGCTTTTGAGGTTGCATTGGTGAAGAAGAATTTAGGCTGCTTTACAAGAGACGTGACCAGAATATTCCACGCAGCTGACAGTGACAGGGTGAAAAATTGCAGAACTGTACTTTCTTTCCCCATATAGATTGTAATTTTAATTGTCATTGTGGCCCTTCTGTTTTAATTATGGGACTTCTTTGATATATACCAGGACATCGTATTGAATGAAAATATGGTGCTATAATAGTCTCTTTATAATTAATGACCACATGTAGATCTTGGTGCATAAAAGGGAAGGAATAAATGAACAATTTATTTAACTAGGTTTTGAATTTCTTTCTGTCTTCCAGTGAATATAAAATGATCCCAGGGCTTCTGAGAATGTTTGATGTAAGAACTACACAGAATATCTAATAAAATTACTTTAGGCTAGATTACAAAACATATTATGTTTTAAAATGTTCTGCCCTCAAATGGTAAAGCTTATCTATTTACCTTGTTATTCTTTTAACATTTTTTATCTCAAACAAAGAATCTTTTAAATTTATTTGCAGGCATATTTGCAATGTGTCTTCTTAAACAGATTTTACTTGTGATGTAGCTAATTTTTACAGGTAAAATGAGCTTTCAAGAAAGAGATTTTTGAAGCTTAGTTTATCAAACTGTAAAAAAAAATAAATCTCAGAACTTTTGCTTTCAAAATACACTAGATCTGTGCTGCATTTTTCCTCTGCAGGAAGAATGAAATTTTCTCAGTGACTACTACTAAACAGAAGCTGCTTTTCTACAAATCACAAATAAGTAGTCTATTCAGAGGCAATTTAAAGCTCCTGAAAACTGTGAAGAGGAAACAGAAAATAACAAAAGCTTCGCATTGTTCTCAAACTATTACATAACAGGATTGCCAAATAGAACACTGGGACATAAATATTCTGGGCTCATAGACATTTCAAGAGAGCCAGACCTCTATGGATTTCTGGAAAGCAGACCTATTTGTCCAGGGTCTGTCACTGTAAAAGAGGAAAATGCCCCCTGACAAGCTTCTGCTAATTTTATTGTGGCACGGAGTCCTGTGCATACATCCTCTACAGGATGACTGCCGTTCAATCGCAGAGCACAATGAAATTGGATCGGCAGAGACAGGGACTACCCTGGGGTCAGCTGTGACCATGCCACTTCCATGTGATGTCTAGTTGGGGTGATGGTGTGTAAATAAACGTAGAGAATTGCAAATCTTGTCATGGCCACACAGAACAGCTCAAGCATTTAAAGATGGTTGCCCGCAAACCTAACTGGAAGGTGGTTGCTCAGTGTGGTGGCTGAGGAAATACTCAATTCCTTGCCCGAGTCTTCTTCTTGACATATCTGAAAGTACTGACCCAGCATTATGTGGCTGAGGGGATTCGTCACTAAATTGTTTTACATAGTAGTGAAAAATAAAGAAACAAACTAATCATGTTTGAATATTGTGCTCTTAAAGCTATAGTGCTGATTCCAAAGACACCTTTTATTTGTATGATCCTGCTTTGATTTATTTTATTTCTTTTAATGAGGTGAAGCATCTTAATGTCCTACTGTTTACTGAATTTGGCATATTAAAGTTCTATGAGTTCTTGTCGTTATTATGAACTTTCTAATGTTAGAAAATAAAATATTATAGAATTCACATTTTCTGCTTATGAATCTAATTTTATTTAAATACTACTTAGAGTACTCATTAAAATATACTTAGGTTTTCCTACCTTCAATCAATAAGATGTATTTTTTACCAGTTTTGCATTTATACATATCTGTTTTTCGGTTACTTTTCCCACATGACAATTACCTTTCATTACAAATTTATAAAATCATTTACATTTTAGCAGTTTAAATGTTTCTGCTGACATTTTGTAACTATTACCCTCTTCTAGAATGGCATATGTTCAGGCAGTTAATAAAAAATTAAATGGAATAGCACTAGACATGGTGAAGCTTTGTATCAGAGTGTTCTCCACATTTCTGAAAATACCATCCTTGTGTTGCAAACTGTGAAGTGAGGTTAGGGCTGTGACAATATGTGTATTTGTCACAACTGTCACAGAGACCGTGAACTAGCCAATCACACAGCCCTTAATTAGACAGTTATATTTTGCTTTTTAGAAATTGTCCTCATGTAAAATGGTGTCTATAAAAGGTGCTGAGAGCTAAGAGGGCAAAGAATGCCAGCAGAAAAACACTTTAATATTTTTGAAGAAGATTTATTAACTGCTGCATGATTTATTAAATATGGAATAAAAATTGCAATATAAAATAAATTTCGTAGATTTAGCAGAAAATATATTATAAGGCTTATTGAAATAGCAATAGACTGAATTAAACATTACCATGATGTACAATGTTTTCATATGGATTTTGAAATTATAAATTCAAAACATACACGAAATGAGCATTCAAATCATATAGATATCATAGATGCTTTAGTCTTTATATAGATTCATGATTGTGACATTAGCTTCATTTGAAAATTTTGTTTAAATTATTTATTACTGAAAGTAAATTATATATTTTTGTCAAAATTATTTATGCTCTTACTTTTTTTTAATTTTAGAAATATCTAAATAGCATAATTTTCTATTTTTTAAAGAAAATGAATTCAGGGTTTTTCACCCTCAAAGTAAAATGTATTGACATCATGTCATATTTTAATAAAACATAGTTTTAACTTGTATAATATATTCATATAGAATTATAAACTTTGATGCAGAATGGGGAAGACAAAAATATATCTGTATATTTTATCTGCACAGTTATTTTATCCTTATATGTATTAACCTCTTACCCATGGTATCTCCATCCATTTTTAGATTTTGTAAATTAGAAATTGAAATTACATTTATCTTTTAAGTACTAAATCACCAACACACTCAGTAAAGTTTGCCAGCAATATTGCCTTTGAATAAAAATATGATGCATTTTATAATCTCAAATATAAACAAAATTAAATCACCATGATTTTTAAAATATTGTAAAACTTATTACAACCTTTTTATTTTATTTGATTTCTGGTTGGTCTTAAGCAAATTCCAACCAGAGTGGAAGCATTTTGAATTTCTAGAATGTAAGAAAGGGAAGTCCTAAAAATCTCAATAAATTAAAGCTACAAAACATTACAAAGAGCTCTTCTTAAGAAATTAACAATAAACTCTAATTTAGATGGAAGAAATTTGACTTATTTGTTTGTTTCTTTTTAACAATGGAAATTTCATGTATTTTATGAGTAAAAAAAAATCTAATTTGGGGTTACTTGCATGGTTCATCCATTTTAAATCTTTATTCAATAGGCATATCATAGAAGTTTTAACAGTCATAGCAGATTAACCTTGCCTGTGCTTTTGGAGGCTAGTCATCTGATGAATTTACATGCAGCTGGATGAAAATGCTATTTGGAGAGAGATTGAGAGTTTATTTGATTAAATCCCTTTCTCCACTACCTTGACCTCTTTCTTGTGAAATAATCAGAACTGTTTAGCAAGAATATTCAGGCATTAATAATGAATTGCTTCTGAGCTGGTTTCTTCTGCATGAAACAAACCCATTGGTGTCTCTGCTTTTCTTCTCTCTTTTAAAAACAGTGCTTTATTGAATGAACACTGTGATTAGAAATAGTAAGAAATAATATATCTTTGAGGAGTTTGTTTTATAATTTGTTGACCATTTTGCTATTTGTAGCACTAATTGCTGTGGTTTCACCTTTCTCTCCTCCCCATGACCATCTCCTCACAACCCGTATACAAATGGATGTGCCAGGCAGGGCCAAGTGCCTCAGTGTGGCTGGGTGGCAGTTACCTGGTTTTGAGAGCTCACAGGTTTTCCTGATCTTAAATACTGCCATTGTTCATAATTCGATTGTTTGTGTATTTATATATTTCTCCCCCAATAGAGTCTTGGTTTCCAACAATTTTGTCACTTCATTCATTCAGTTCACAGTTATTTTTCTGTGCAATTATTAGATCATATGTCATCGAATCCTTGATTTTTTAGAGACTTTAGAGATCATCTGGTGCAGGCTATTTTTTTAGAAAAAGAAAATGATCTGTAAGGAGATTAAAATAATTCTTCATCTTGGGGTTAATTCCAAATTCCTTCTAGGCCAAGAAAAAAAAAAGTTCAAGGTATGATTGTTGTCCTTGTCTAGTTGAAATATAGTTGAATGACAATATATTCACATGTAATTAAGTAAATTGTAATTAATACTAGTTATAGATGAGTGAGATAGGGACTTCTGATCCTGAAAGTTGAGAGGCAGAATTTTCCTCCTCCACATCTTGCTGGATGAATCTCTGGCTTTGCTTGAACAAAAACATTGGTTAGTATTTGGCAGCTAAAATAACTTTCAAGTGTAACTCTGGCATGAAGTAATGGGAGCAAGTGGGAATCTTTAAAAGTACAGTGCTATCACTCCTGGCGTATTTAATGCTCTTGGTAGTGGGATTTTTTGGCAGGTGGCAGATTTGCTGTATACATACCCTGCTATGCTGTCACTCATTAGAAAGCTACAGTATCTTGTCTTCATACCAAATTAAGTTTCATTTTAATTTGATTCTTAATAACATGCACTTCACTGTAATATGTAAAATGCTTGGCTTTCACGAACAACTCTATGGAAAAGCTGTACAGTATCTCATTTGCATTTAACAATTATATTACATTACAATATACTAAGCTGCAGAAAATCTAATCTAACAGCATAATTTAAAGTAATAATTCCCAGTTCTTTACAAGTAGGATACAAGTCAGATTAACGCAATGTACTATTTCTCTGTTGTGTAAAACAGAATGGTTCATTTTCTTTTAACTCAAAAGTATTCAATAAAGATTTAATTCTTTAATAACAAGAAGAGTATTACATTGAAAGGAAGAGATCATTTAGATTGCTCATAGGTAAGTAAAATATGTTTTTCTTGATCATAAATTAGTCAAGTTTTTTCTGGGTCTAATGACATTTTTAATTTGTTAAGTTTAGGCAATAGCTTTTATGAGACTCAAATGACCTGATATCAATCCTATTGTAAAGACTATACATCCAATTTTAAAAATACTCACATTTTTAATTAGGAAATAATATATTACTCAAAAACGTACATTAAAAATAACAGAAAAAATAAATTAAAATTTTTATAATGGCACCTAAATATACCCAGTCTCCAACTTTTGTTATATTTTTAATGCTTAGAATCTTATAAAGATCACATAATATCACAAAGTTGATGTTTTATTTGACCATATGGATTTGAGGGTAGGGCTTTTAATCTTAATATATATATTTGCCCCAGTGCACAGATTCGTGCACATTGAAAGGAAATTAACTAGAAGGTGGCTGGCAGGGTGGGACTGGGGAGATGGGCCAGACACACCCTGCAGCCAACCTCTCGCGGTCCCTCCCCGGTCAGCGCACCTGGGGCGGTGCCATGGCTTGAAGGGCATCTGTGGAATGAGTGGGGTCCCTCCGATAGGTGGGGTCCCTCGGCCTGGCCTGCTGGGATCGTGTCAAAACCGGCTCTCTGATATTCCCCGAGGGGTCCCTGAGTGCAAGAGGGCACTCTGCAAAGTTGCTGTGGTACAGGATGTGGAATGCAAATGCAAGTGTGCAGTAAACCAGATTCAGGGCTGACAGTGCCCCAACAACAATATAACCGATGGTCAAAGTGGAATTGTGTGGTCCTGCAAGGAATTGGGCTCCCTCCTCTCTGGTTCTGGGGTGTGTCACCCAAGAACCACTACTGCCAAGTCACCACAGCTCAGCAGCTCCTGCGTTGAGCATCTGCCCCCTGGTGGTCAGTGCGTATTATAGTTATCAGTCAGGTGGTCAGATGGTTGCTTAGCCATATATATGTGTGTGTGTGTGTGTGTGTGTGTGTGTGTGTGTGTGTGTGTGTGTGTATTAGAGGCATGGTGCACAAATTCGTGCATGGGTAGGATCCCTTGACCAGGCTGGCGATTGGGACTGATCGGGTGGCCTGTGGTGGGGGGAGGGAGGGACCATGACAGGTTGGCTGTGGGAGCGCACTGACCACCAGGGGGCAGCTCCTGTGTTGAGCAACCAGTCGACCGGTCATTCAGTTGTTTGGTCGCTTAGGCTTTTATATATATAGATATAGATATTTTTGAAAACATTTTCAAAAACTAAAATATACTTAATAAGTATTTGAATACCTATGACATGCAATTCATTCTAGAGTACTGATCTTTTAGCCCCCAAGTATTTTATGATATATATTGGGAGTGATTGTTTTCCCTATTAATTATAATATAAGAATAAAGTCAGTGGCATAAAAGAATGAAAACAATAGAACTCAAAGAAAAAAGTAATACTTAACAAAGGACTGGAAAATGCTTCATGGAGAAAGTTTTATTTTAGATGAGGCTGAAGTTCAATTTAACTCGGCCTAGAAAGCATTTATTATCATCAACATTGATATGATTTCTGTTCTGAAGGAATGTAAAATCTGGTTGAAATAAGGGCACATTGGAAGGGACAACAAATTCTGTCTAAGCTTTTAGGAAAAGCCTCATAAAAGAAGTCACATTTAACCAAGTTCTTAATGAAATAAGAGATAAAGTGTGAGTAAGAAGAGACATTCTTGGATGAATGAAAAGCAAAAGAAAAGAAAAGGTAATAGATAGGAAGGGCATGGATCTTCTGGGAGGAGAAGACTTGCCAGTGTGGCCGAATCATGGGAAGGTGGAGCACTGTGATAGCTGATGAAACAGTATGGGGACAAAGGTTAAGCGTGACAACATCTGTCCTACTTTATTTTCTTCTTTTTCTTTTCACCTTTTTCTTTCTCTTTCAGGAAAAAAACCCAGGCAGTTTTGCAAAATCTCAATTAGAATGTGAAGAAAAGAGAAATTGAGAAATTTTACTTCATATTGAAGCAAGTCAACTGTTGGAGATAAGCTGACAGCAATCTAAACTTCAGAAATAATACATTTTTTTATTTCTTCTTATTATTATAATGAAAAACATATAACATACAATTTTCCATTTTTTAAATTATAGTTCACATTCAATATTATTCTGTATTAGTTTCAGGTGCACAACATAGTGGTTAGACAATCATATACTTTACAGAGTGGTCCGCATAATATTTCAAGTACCTCCCTGCCCAGCCTGTACATAGCTATTACAATATTATTATTATTTTTCCTCCATTAACCTCTCTTGGGCCACTCCCACCCCCCAGCACATGCCCTCACCTCCCTAGTGACTGTGTCCATTGGTAATGCTTATATGCATACATACAAGTCCTTTGGTTGATCTCTTAGCCCCTCCCCACCCCGACCCCTCTGCCTTCCCTCTCACTCATTTGTGGAATATAGTGAACAACATAAATTGATGAACAAAAATAAATCCAGAGACAGAGAACCATCGAAATGACTATCAAATCTCAGAAAGAAATAATAATATGTCCTTGATAATATTTGTATTTAAGAATTTTTAGTGCATTCCTTACTCGGTTTCTATTTAATGAGACTATAATACAAAGTAGAGACATAAGTGAGAAAATTAGACAGCAATCTTCATGCCTAAGAAAATTAATACTTTTCCATTTCCAAATTATATAAATTACTTGTAAGGTAAATTAAATTCTTAGGTTATAGTTTAGCCTCCTTCTCTTTTATTTCATAAACAAACTTTATTGAGTAGAAAGTAAGTAGATTCATTTTTATTATTTTTTAAAATTTATCTTTATTTTAGAAAGTATTACAGATGCCCCCTTTTTTCCAATTAACCCCCTCCTCCCCAATCCCATCCCATCCCCTCCCCAAGCCTTTACTCCACAGATTTTTTAAAAAGAGCTGTCTTGATTCTTTGACTTAACAAACCCAGATGACAAGTATTACAAGTTATCAATTTTCTATATGCCAATAGGAGAAACCATAGCAAATGAAGTTAATTTTATCCAATTTTATATTCTTAAAAAGCACAAAAAATTATGTTTGGTTTGATTTTTAAAAAAATTTTTTTTATTGATTTTAGAGAGGGAGAGAGAGATAGAAACATTAATGATGAGATAGAATCATCAATTGGCTGCCTCCTGCACCCCTCACTGGGGATGGAGCCTGCAACGCTGCAACCCAGGCATATGCCCTGATCAGGAATTGAACTGTGACCTCTTGGTTCATAGGTCCACACTCAACCCCTGAGCCACACCTACCAGGATGTTTGATTTGTTTTTTTTTTTTCTTTAGCATAAGCTTTTCTCTACTTAGATTCTAAAATCAATTAAAAATGCCAAAGTTTTAAAAATATTTAAAAGAATGATATCCACTCTAAATATACTTCATGTTTATTACCAGATGAAAATATTTTCAACTTAAAGAAATGTATTTTTTATACTCAGAAAATCTAAAAGCAATCTTAATCATAGAATTACATAAAGCATTTTCTCTAGAACAATCAGATTGGGCGACATTAAATTTTAGCTACTATTTATTTTGTATTATTTAATTCTGTGTAGAAAATGTTTACCAGGTATATCTATTTATTCATGTCTTCAAGGGTACAATATTTAAAGGATGTATCCCTAGGATCTAGTGTAAAAAAAAAATTAGAGAAATAAAAAAAGTATGTACATTTCCAACAATGTTGATTTATTTCCTATTTCTAAATATGCCAAATCAATGTTGAATTTAAGACTAAATTCTAAAGAAGGCTAAAATTATAGAAATACTTTTCAGCAATAAAGTAGGTGAATTGACTAATGATGGGATCAACCAAATTCTCTAGTGCTAATTAAAAATATTTAATTCTCAGATTAAAACTATTTAAATGCTCAGAATAATATCTTTATTGTACAAAAGTAGGAAGAGGTTGGAACAACATTTTAATAAATTGTTTTAACCAAAACCTGAATTTTGACTATCTCTTAGAAATTAAATTGACTATTTTTCTAAAAATAAAAATATGGAATTTAAAAACAGTTCCATAGTTCCTTTGCCTTAACCAATCATTTTTTTTTTTTACTACCTCATACCTATCATACCACCTAGTTAATCAGTATCGTCTTCACAGCATCTAACCCAAATCCCTCTAGCTATAGTTGGAAGTTTGAATTCAGTTTCACATATTTCCCTTTGTGATAAAAGGTATATAATATAGAATGTAACTCTTCTGTATAGAGAGTTTTGGGAGTGGAAGCAACAACCAAAGGTAATGGCCACATTCTAAAACTGAATTTGTTCAAAGAAAGGTGTCACATAAGCAAACATATAAGCTTATTACTTTAGAGTCTACTCCTCATTTTTTTCTAGAAAATCTTTGTTGTGCAGAGAAAAGTACAATGTTGGGCTTTTAGTTATCAGTATATCGGTGGCGTACGTACATTGTAACATCAAGGACCACATTCTTAGTCTATAGTTTTTCTCATGTCAGTTAAGTCTCGGTGTCTCTCAGTAGTTTTATGCTTCATTCTTAGCAACTTCATCATTATTCTTGAAGTTGTTTTTTTATTCTTCAGATTTTCTGTCCTTTCCTAAGAACAATAACCTCAGTACACAATGAGAGGAAGTGATATGTATTGGTCTTGGTCGTAAGTTGGTCGGAAACTGGTCAAGGAAGAGGAATAAGGAAGAATGAAGAATCCGAGTATTCTGATTGGGAGGATGGCAATGCTATTAAAAACATTTGGATATAAGTAAGAGAACATATATAAATAAAGTAGTAAATAATAAAGCAATATTCTATTTTACTTTGAAACTTGTGGCTGGATGGTTTTATAACCTTCATGAGAGAGTATTTTGGAGGCAGTGGTGGAAAGAAATCCACATTTCAGGAGAGTAACACTGGGTAAATGGTGAGATTTGTAACAGTAAAATTGTAAATGTTTGGTGATAAGGGGAAAACCAAAGATAAAGTTATCTCTTGAGAAGTAAAGAGAAGACATTTTCTAGGGCAGAGAAATATGTCAGGGTTTAAAGGCTCTAGGTAAGTGAAGGGAAATTTCAAACTAGTGCAAGTTCCAATGAAAGAAACATCACTTTCTTGAGTAAAGAAAAACTGACAGCAAAGGAGAAAATTGAGGTGCTGAAACAGTAAATAGTAGGTGGACTATTCTCTTGTTCAAGGTGTGGATTGTTTTACAGAGCCATAATTGGGAAAAATAATGAAATCCTCTCTCTCTCTCTCTCTCTCTCTCTCTCTCTCTCTCTCTCTCTCTCTCTCCTACACACACATACACACACACACAATTACACACACAATTACACACACACAATGTAAAAAGAATCCCTAGAAGCAGTGAGAGAGCCTAGATCCATTTCATAGAATTATTTTACATTTATACTTTCAAAATACCCTAACTATTAGAATAGGGTTACTAATTCTAATTGCTTCCTCCATTTATGGATGTTTGTTCTTACAATAAAATTTTAAACACTGCATCAGAAATAATATTTCTGAAGCAATCTTGTGCCACCTTTGTAAAATTTATCTTTATGTTAAACTGAAATGTTTCCCTCTGCAACTCTGGTGCTAATATATCAGAAAAAAATCTTCTATCTCATTAGGACTCCTTGTCAAAAGCTATCACATCCTTCTTTGCTTTCAAGAGTGAAATACATTCTTTGTTAAATTATTTCTAATATCATTGAATTTCTTTCATTATCAATGAGGGAAAAATACCTGTTTCAACTCAGAGAGCTGCACAAATTTTTAGTAATAACTCTTAGCTCAAATAATAATATGAATTATTACAAATAAAAACCTATTTCTTGACTTCTTTTCTGTTTTGTACATATTTATATGAAAACTAGAGGCCCAGCGTATGAAATTTGTGAACTGGAGGGAGGTGGCCCTCAGCCCAGCCTGCGCCCTCTTGCAGTCTGGGACCCCTCTCACCTTACTGCCCACCTGCTCACTGCTCCTTACCACTCAGCTGGCTGCTCCTTAGAACTGCCGTGGAGGCGGGAGCAGCTCCCACCATCTCCACTGTGCTCACCAGCTGTGAGCCTGGCTTCTGGCTGAGAGGTTTTCTCTCTGTGGGAGCACACTGACCACCAGGGGGCAGCTCCTGCATTGAGTGTCTGCCCCCTGGTGGTCAGTGTATATCATAGCGACCGGTCATTCTGGTCGTTCTGTTGTAAGGGTCACTTAGGCTTTTTTTTTTTTTTAATTTATTGTCTAAAGTTTTACATATGTCTCCTTTTCCCCCAATTGACCCCCCCCCCCCCCAGTCATTCCCACCCTGGGCAAACCCCCACTGTCCCAGTATCTGTGTCCATTGGTTATGCTAATATGCATGCATACAAATCCTTTAGTTTCTCTCTAACCCCCCTCCCCTGCCATTTGTCCATTTGTCTCTGGATCTATTCTTTTTTTTTTTTTAATATATTTTATTGATTTTTCACAGAGAGGAAGAGAGAGGGATAGAGAGTTAGAAACATCGATGATAGAGAAACATCGATCGGCTGCCTCTTGCACACCCCCTACTGGGGATGTGCCCGCAACCAAGGTACATGCTCTTGACCGGAATCGAACCTGGGACCTTTCAGTCCGCAGGCCAACGCTCTATCCACTGAGCCAAACCAGTTTCGGCATCTGGATCTATTCTTGTTCATCAAATTATGTTGATCATTATATCCCACATATGAGTGAGATCATGTGATATTTATCTTTCTCCAACTGGCTTATTTCACTTAGCATAATTTGTTGATTTGTTGATTATAGTCATTCTGACAGGTGTGAGATGGTATCTCATTGTTGTTTTGATTTGCATCTCTCAGATGATTAAGCTTTTATTATATAGATTATTTTGTTCAATGGAACTCTATTCAATCAATTTAGATGAACCCATATTAGTATTTCTGAAGACATAATGTCACAGAGATAACATGGAGCCAAGGAATTAGCAGTAAGATTTGCAAAAGATCTCAAGAAAAATATTTAAATATCTTTTATTATTTGGGATTTTTTAATTCTGATATTGTGATAAGCTGATTACATATTAATCTCCTATGAGTAAATTTCTCAGTGGGTGGGGTTTGAATGGTTTTGAACACAAGTGGTATTTCTTGTCCTCAGTGCATATTTCTAGAAGATAAGCAAATGATTGGAAAATTGCTTTTTATGGTTGATATCCTGGCTTTATCAGCTTTTCCACAATGTTGTAGAGTAAGTCTACATTGTTTATGACCATTTTCTGTACTATGAATGTCTATATTAATTAAAAAGAAAAATATTCTTCATTAAGTTACACTCCTCACACCATGTCCAGAAAAGGTTTATTTACTTAAATAACATGATAATGTTATTCTTCATAGATTGCTTTTTTATTGACCACCATTTAGATCCATTAGTTATTACTATATGTGATAAAATGCAGGAACATTCTAATATGTTATAGGACTGTTTTTCTTTGAGATTTACTGTTACTCAGAAAATAACCATCAGAGAATATAAATAAGCATATTTTAATACAAATTATTTTTATAATATTAGCTTTGAAATCATTGCAGATGGCTTTAAAATGTTGGTAAAACTACAAAGCCATGTACTAGTTGAGTCGATAAAATAGTTGATATCAGTATTCAGCCTATTTTCTACATTCAAGTTAGTCTAAATATTAATGAAAATTGCAACAGAGAGAATTGCATTAGTTTCTGACAAGATTATAGACTGCAAAGGGAAATTTACAATCACTTGTCATAGCGTAGTCCAATTCAGAATCCAGATACCCTCTGTCTTGTCAGTGGTTTTACCTTAGGCCACATGTACCCTTCCCACCTGCCACATTTGCTGTAGAAATCTTCAGAACAGATTTATTAATCCTTCAAAAGCTTCCACACTAGTATAGACTACCTTATCAAAAATGTTAAGAACAATTTGAAAAAAATTAACCATTACTAGAGTGAATTTTCCCTCCTTTCTTTCCCCTTCTCAAGCAGAGAGGGGGAGTAAATGGGGAACCCAATCTTTTATGCTTTCCTCTTCAAATAAAGATCAAATTAATATACTCAGAAACTTTTAACTGCTTCTGAAAATAACATTAAGGTTATAATTTATTTTTTATTTCATAAATATAAAACTAATATGAATATTTTTCTTCTGTAGAGTACTGGGAATTTCATGCATATTTAAATGTCTATGGTTAATTCTAAATATTGTGTAATAGAAATTATAATTATTCACTTAATTTACATTCTCTCATATTTTCATCTTTTTTATCATATTTCTTCTTCACCTTTCTTATCAACAGCATTTTTTAATATATCCCACCCAAAATTAATATTTAAATATTTTGTGCAGCTGATGCAACTTTAGTTGCTTATAGTTAATTCTCAGAACAATCCTAGGCAGTAGTGTTATCATATTGTTGTAGTTTTACAGTTGAGAAATTGTGGCACATAGAACATAAGTGATTTGTTCAAGATCAAAAAGTTGATTGATGGTAAAGATATAAATTTTAAGTCATGTGGCTCCCAGTGTCCTTACTCTTAGCCATGAATCCTACTGGATTCCATAAAGTAGGAGTTTCTAGGACCAGGGTCAAAACTTTATTCCAAAATGAGGCCAATATTCTGTCTTTTTGTAAAATTCATTCTTACACATAATAATTCTAGAATATTATATATATATGTGTGTGTGTGTGTGTGTGTGTGTGTGTGTGTGTGTGTGTGTATATATATATATATATATATGGCTAATATGCACAGTGTCCCCTTGGGAGTTCGACCGGGAGACTGGGCATTCGATCACTCGCTATGACATGCACTGATCACCAGGGGCAGCATGGAATGAAGAAAGGCCCCGGCCGGCAGCCAGAAATCCCCAATCAGCCCTGATCAGCGGCCAGGCCTAAGGACCCTACCGTGCAAGAATTTCATTCACTTGGCCTCTAGTTTTTTATAAGTCTGTTAGCAAAAGATCAACTTTGAAATCAGGTAAAATGGGTTAAAGTCTTGTTTTTATAATTAGTTTGTATGGCTAAACTTGAATATTTTTCTTATTTCTCACTTCCCATTTTATCACTATTATCAGGATTAAAATAGTTACATATATAAAGAGGCTAGCATCAAACCTGCTTCATAGTAAATTTCTTCTTTTGTTTCCTACAAAAAGAAGAAAATAATCTCTTTTCTTTGCTATTCCATGCAAGTGAAGCCTGAAGGGGTAAATAATAATACCCTTTGGTCTAGGCTGAAAGAGAAATGTGCATTTTATATACTGACTAGAGGCCCGTTGTATGAAGAGATTCATGCAATAGGCCTTCCTTCCCTTGGCTTCCAGCACAGGTTTTCCTCCAGCACCTGGGACCCAGGCCTTTGCTCCAGCCGGAGTCTGCTGCCTTTGCTACAGGCTCAGGCCATAGTCTGCCTTCTTCGTCTTCACTGCAGACTCAGGCTGGAGTCTGCCATCTTTGTCTTTGCTGCAGACTCTGGCCGGAGTCTGCCATTTTTGCTACAGACTGCTGTCTTCGTCTTTGCTGCAGATTCCAGAGTCTGCAGTCTTTGTCTTTGCTGAGGCCCAAGCGCCACTCCTGTAGATCCCTTTGCTCACCCCCACTCCCGCCCTCCCTCTCATAGAAGGTGTCCTGCCCCATCCAGCCACTCCAGGCCTAGAGCAGCTGGGTGGCCGCCATCTTTGTCCTTCTAATTTGCATATCCCCTCCTGATTGGCTGATGGGTGTAGCGGAGTGATGGTCAATTTGCATGTTTCTCTTTTATTAGTGTAGATTTGCAATAGTTAAGCATGTTATTTTCTATGAATTAATTATCTGTGCCACAATAGAAGCAATCTACTCCTCTGATCTATAGTGTGAGCACTTTATGTTACAGCTTACTCTAAAGCCACACACATGAGATGGGGAGAAACACTTTCCACCATTTAACAACCACTGCTTGCCAAATCGTACTTTGAGAAAGTTTGTTCTTCCTTTGTGGGGACTGTATATAGCCAGATCAAGTTCCATGTACTTTGTGAAATGGTTAAATACACTTATTTAAAACTGGGTATTATGTCTACTGATAAAGCACTCTTGTGAATATTTCACTAAAACACAAATTATTTTTTCTTAATTTATTTGTTTTTTTTTTAGGTATACTATAAAGAAACATATGGAACTTTTCATAATAAAGAAGATCTTATTGAGCACTGGGAATATATTTTGAGTATTAATATATGTGATCAGTTTGAAAGAAAATAATATCTGCTGTTTACCTGGATTTTGCTTCTTGTGTCAGTTTGAGGTACTAAGACTGTATAGTACAATATGCTGAATTTATTAACAATAAACCTTAATATAAGGAAAGTACTTGCTATCTTGTTAATAGGACAGAAGATTCAGTTAAAGCTGAACTTACTGACAAGAATAGGTAAATAGAAAAAGTCAGAAGGTGAAATGATCTTTATTCAATACTTTCTAAAGTATTTGTGAAAAATGAGATGTATCTAGAATGGAAATGTTGCTTTGTTCAACATTTGTGTAATGTCCCAAGTCATTCAAGTATCTGTATGCATTTCAGAAGGATTTAAATTGTATGTTAGATTCAGGTTAGTTATATGTTAATAATGTACATGATTGTCAGCATGGGATATTAGGGAGGCACAGGAAGAGGACAGATGTTATACTTCCCTTTTGTTATACAATGTTCTTGTTTTTTTTTTTTATCGCTTACATAAGTCTCAAAACAAGTCTAAAATGATTGAAATGATTCAAACATATATAATTAGCAAGATAAAACTGAGCATATGCAAATCAAAATAGACCTTTCCTTTTCTGTCAACTTTACATACCAATTTAATATTTAGGGCTGATCCAAAACAGCTTTTAGGAGTTTAATGGCATTATCAGTTGTTTACTATAACCATGTTTGGGTTTGCTTTGTATAAAACAAATTCCCAGAATAGCTCCTCTGAAATTTAAAGTGCACTACCATTTATGATATGTGAAAATGAGTTGTTTTTTTTGCCAGTATCTTCTCCCCCATATTTTATTTTACATTTCATTCACCCAGTTTCACTGTCTGGGTGATGATCATCTATGTAATATATGTTAGGAATTTTCACTTGAAGGACCATGTATCTTTAAATGTCTTCTTTTTATTCATCCTAGTTCTAACACATGTAATTTCCCCTTTAATTTGACATCATTTAACGGCACATTACACGTCAATGATGTGATCTGTGAATATTTACAATGTTCATGTCATTTTTATTTTCTAATCCAATTTAAGTAGCTCTGCTTTTTATGACATCATGAATTCTTCAGTCTTTTTGGTCTTTTTGGGACTAATTATTCCATTAGTTCCTTTGAAGTAGCTCTGTGTTGTCAGTCATTTCTTCTCTTTTGATCATAATACCTTTGCTGCCCTCCTTTGCATGTACAATCAGTCCTTAGGCCTATGCAACCAACCTGAGAAGCAAGTGCAGTCCTCATTCTTGCAAACGGCTATTCACAACCATTTCTGTCCTGAAGACACTTTTCAGGTAAATCATCCTATTGTAAAACCATGGCTTCTAAAGTTGTTATCTACTGAAAACAAATTTGGGTACATTTAAAAATAATATTTATAGTAATCCTGTGTTTTATATAAAGTGCTTCCACTTGCTAAGACAGATATTTAGGAAAATAATAACTACAAGTAGGAAATAAAACCAAACAAAAAGAAGACTAAATTTTACTTGTCACAGTATTATGAGACACATTATTTATTGTTTAATGTTGGTTTTGGCATGATTACAAAATATCTTAGATTCAACTTTTGAAAAAAATCTTATCTCTTCTGGTACTTCCCATATCTGTTTGCTTGATAACATATAAAAGTTTATAATATTGTTAATGTTAAACAACATAACGTCAAAACAAAATTGGAGTGATTAAAGCATGACTTTGTGTTTAATCCTCTTGTTTACTAAGAACTTTTAACATTTCCTCTGTGATGTTAGGAGCTCTGCTGTCTGTTGCTGCCCTCTGTAGTGATGAAGAAGAGAGCACAAGATCAGCTTTGTTAAATCCAATAGAACTTGACTCTCAATATTTTTTT
This sequence comes from Cnephaeus nilssonii, assembly GCF_951640355.1. Lineage (NCBI taxonomy): Eukaryota > Metazoa > Chordata > Mammalia > Chiroptera > Vespertilionidae > Cnephaeus > Cnephaeus nilssonii. The sequence continues at coordinate 58,616,246 of NC_137081.1, forward strand.
AAGAATGCAAAACACAGCCTATTTTAGATTTAGATTTTCTCTGAAAATTAAAAGCCAATTAAAGTATTTTTGTATTCAAAATATTTTTCTGCAAATAGTAGACACTGAGAACAAAACCAAAATGTCTTTTTAGGTATAATTTTTTAAATTGCAATATGATTAATTTAGTAGGATAGAAAGTGCCACTAATATTTAGATATAAAACTAAAATTAAAATAATTTACTTCAAAAGTAGATTTATTATTTAAGATTTTTATTTATTTAATACTAGTAGCCCTGCCCACGAATCCATGCGCCAGTAGCTCACCAGTAGCTCACTGCCACCCTCCAGTACCTCTTCGCCCACTGCCCTGCCCTCCTGTAGCTCTCCCCACCCCCATCCCCCTTGCGCCCTCCTCATATATTGCTGCCCTGCCCCCTCCTGTAGCTCTCAACTGGCCACTTGTAGCTCGCTGTCCCACCCTCCTGCTGACCCATGATCCGGTTGTTATGTGGTCAGTCGTTACACTTCATGGCGTAATGACCATTTGCATGTTACATCTTTATTATATAGTTCTAGAGGCCTGGTGCATGAAATTCGTGCATGGAGGGGGGATTCCCTCAACTCAGTCTGCACCCTCTCCAATTGGGGACCGCTTGCAGGATGTCTGACTGCCATTTTAGGCCTGACCCCAGGGATCGGGCCTAAACCGGCAGTCAGACATCCCTCTCACAATCTGGGACCACTGGCTCCTAACTGCTCACCTGCCTGCCTGCCTGATTGCCCCTAACTGCTTCTGCCTGCCAGCCTGATCACCCCTAACTGCCCTCTCCTGCAGGCCTGATGTCTCCCCCAAATGCCCTCCTCTGCTGGCCAATTTGGTTCTGATTGGTCGGTTCCTATGTCAGCATCAAAAGCTTTACCTCCTAGACAGCCATTGGCTCCCCACAGCACCCACATTTGGTTCTGATTGGTCGGTTCCTATGCCAGTAAAGTGTCAAAAGCTCCACCTCTTAGGCAGCCATTGGCTCCCCACAGCACCCACCTTTGTTTCTCATTGGTCAGTTCCTATGCCAGTCAGCGTCAGAAGCTCTGCCTCCTAGGCAACCATTGGTTCCCCACAGCACCCACCTTTGGTTCTGATTGGTTGGTTCCTATGCCAGTCAGCATCTCCAGGCCTATCTCTGGGCCTGATCAAAGAGGCGGGGCTTAACAGCAGCCCCCGCAGGAGGCGGGGAAAGAAAGAAAAGCCTCACGAAGATCAGAAAGAAAGAGGGAGAGAAAGAGAGAGGTAAGTACACTGATCAACAGCTTCCACTGAGGTTGCAGATCAGACCCTGACTCACTTTCTGGGTCTCAGCCACCTGGGCAGTCAGTGTTGGGTCACCAGGCTGCAGCTGGGCAACCCAGCACTGACTTCTGGATGGTCTGCGTTTGGTCGCAGGCTAGTCCCCTTCCCAAGCCCCAGGCTTTAGGCTTGGGAAGTGCCCCCTCCCCCCGCCGCCACCCTGCCCCTCTGATGGCCAGCTGGGCGTGACCTGGGTGCCAAGGAGGTTCCCTGGAAGCAGGTATGTATGCAAATTAACCTCCATCTTTGTTGGGTTAATTTGCATACTCACTCTGATTGGCTGTGGGTATAGTGGAGGTACGGTCAATTTACATGTTTCTCTATTATTAGGTAAGATGTTTTTATTGATTTCAGAGAGGGGGAGAGAGAGAGAGAGAGAGAGAGAGAGAGAGAGAGAGAGAGAGAGAGAGAGAGACATCAATGATGAGAGAGAATCATTAATTGGCTATCTCCTGTACAACCACACTGGGGATGTAGCTGCAACCCAGGCATGTACCCCAACCAGGAATTGAATTGTTACCTCCTGGTTCATAGGTCCAAGCTCAACCACTGAGCTATACCAGACAGCTGATTTAAAATTTTATATCAATCAAATGGATGGCAAAGGTTAAGAATGATTCAGAATTTTGGCCTCTATAAGCCAAATAATCTCAAAGTAAGCCATTAATTCGCCATAATTTTCTTATCTATCAAATGAGGATAATTACTACAAAGGTAAACTCTTATAACAAATGTGATTCATAAACTATAAGTCTACCCCATAGGAAGCATTTTTGCTTACTTATCTAACTATTTTTCTGATTTAACTATGAAATAGTTAATGTTTATTCCTTCCTTCTCATTTACACCAACACATTGATCCCATTGCCTCTTCTTCTGGGACTAGAATTATAGAGGATTAGTCCAAGTGACAGGCAGTAGTTGAACTCAGTAGGAACTTAATAGGACCTGGGAAGTGTCCAGGGAGAAAAACAATAGAAATGTGTCCTCTTGAAAAGAGGGTTGGCAGAAGCTGGTCAGGGCTTAGGGCCTGAGCTAAATGGACTGAGGCTCAGGTCAAGGGATTCTTGGCAGAAAACCTGAGTTCCAAGCCCCTACTAGAAGAATAAGGCCATCTTTGCTGATGTTAGGATAAGACCAGAGGACAGTGGTTCTTTGGAAGCATAGTTATTTTCAGACATCATCAGAAATTATTACTATTTAAAGTTCTCTTTTATATTACAAAGTCAAAAGATGTGAGTTTGACTACCAGCTTTGTCATTTACTGGCTGGGTGGCCATGCCATAGCCATGTTCCTCAATTTCTCTGAGCCTGTTTCCTCATTTGTAAAATTTGGAATAATTGTGAAATATTTTTGAAAACTCCTGATCTAATGTCTATTATTAAAAATGGTATAGTTAATAAAGTTAATTGATTCTAAATCTGTCAGAACTTAGATGAGCCAACTTGTAGGTAACATCAATGTCTTATTGAAGAGGGGCCAACAGGCATCATGCAACTTTTTTCTAAATTTCTGAAATTACATATGTGATTTCCTGGTTCATATATGTTCACAGTAATGAACTCTAATACTAACTATAGGAATTTCACATGTGGTCAGGGCTCAGTTATTGTGCCATACTGTCCATGAGTCGCTTGTCATGTTCAGGCTTGTATTGCTTTGTACTTTGATTTTCAAAGACACCATTCATTCCTAAGGTAAAAGTTCTGCCTCAGCCTGACTGTGACTGTGACTGTAGTTTGTGGAAGTAGTTCATATGTTTAAGTCCCCAATCTTAAAAACAAATCTGCCTAAAAAAATATGTGGTGTAATTGATTTTGACTTTTTTTCTTTCTTTTAGTGGTACTGCCACTAGGTATTTTTATAGATATCACATTTAATTCTTTAATGTGTGCTAGGAAATATATGCAAAACAATGATTCTAATGAACCATGTATCCTTTTACTTTCTTTTAGCTTAACAATGTGGTTAATCCTATGAACTCACTTCTACTTAAAAGGGTGGATGAAGAAAAACTGGGGCCTGGAGGGGTGGTGATTAATAAAACAGCTATTCACTGACCCTCTTCCAATGTCTCAGTTTTCTTTTGTGAACAAGAGAAAATATTAAACATCTAAATATTTAAACTTTCATAAGTAGAAGTAAGAAGTGATCATTTTTCTGAACCCTGTTCAAAGTGAACTTTGAAACTGATGAAATAAACATATGGTCCCTGGGGCTAGAATACCTATCTGGGTTTGAATCCTGAATTTGCGACTTCCTAGCTGTGTGACCCTAGGAACATACCTATGTGTTTCTGTGCTCCAGTGTTCTCTACTTTAAATTGTATTAATTACAGTTCTCACATCACTTTGTTGTGAGGAGTAAACAAATAAATACATACAAAGCATCTACCTGTATTTATAGATTTAGAGGGAACCAATAAAATGAAATCTAAATCCAAGGTTTAGAGACAGTTGCAATAAAACAATATGTAGACTTTATTTATTTTTATTTTTTTAAAATATATTTTATTGATTTTTCACAGAGAGGAAGAGAGAGGGATAGAGAGTTAGAAACATCGATGATAGAAAAACATCAATCAGCTGCCTCTTGCACACCCCCTACTGGGGATGTGCCCGCAACCAAGGTACATGCCCTTGACCGGAATTGAACCTGGGACCTTTCAGTCCGCAGGCCGATGCTCTATCCACTGAGCCAAACCAGTTTCGGCTAGACTTTAGAAATGGCTATCCAATTAGATATGTTATTCTTAGAATAATTATAATAAGGATATTTATTATGCAAAATCCATAACATGGTAATGTTAATTAGAAATCTCTGAAGTTTCTCAAGAAAAAAAATTGAGTTACAGGATTAGGGGCAATACTGTCCATCTCTTCAAGTTCAGGGTTGCTCCTTTGCTTTCAGGGTGCTCTTCAAGTGGAGTATAATGAAGTGTGTCTTTCAAAGTCCTGTCCATGTTACATGATTAGTGACTAGGTGCTAGTGAAGAGTGAAGGTGGTAGTTGCTGGTTGGCCTCCTTTTCGATGCTTCCTATTTTTTAGTGCCCTCTTAGTGTGCAATTTAATCAATGTTTTAACTGTGAGTCAAAAGTACATATTTTATGAAATCTCCTTAAAGGTTTATGATTTTTTTCTTTTCCTACTAATATACAAAATGACCATTTTATGTCTCTAATGATTGTGTCTCAATAGCCCAATACAATTAGTAATAGAGAACTACATGGTCTGAAATGAGCTCTGATATAATTATTTCTATCCCTGGGTTGTGGGTAATTCAATATTCAGTGCTGATGTACTCACTTTAACACAGAGGATTTACATACTTGCAGTCTTAGGTATGTATCTAAAGAGGCCAACTGGTATCATGAATAGTAATCATTTCATGTTGTTACTTATCTAGTGAAAATCTAGACTAAAATCTAGATTCTGAAAGTCTTATATGATTTTTCTCCTTATTAATGAAGGAGAAAAAATTATAAGAATTACTTAGGCTTAGAGGTCACTGGAATTAAGCCTGCCAAAAGTACACATGGAACTTTAAAGTTTGTATTTAAAATTTATTTTTTTCTAACTGAATTTACGGAAAGAAAATAATCTCTCAAAAAATATTCAAAAGCAACTAATGTTTGTTCTTTACTATACTGAAATTTGAAGTATATTATATATTTCTGTTAATAAATACTACACGAATGATGAGAAAATAATGGTGATATGCTCTGACCTTGTTTAGAGTTATTCTGCAGTTTCAGTTTATGCAGCCTTCTACTCATTTCTATACTACTTTATATACTTTCAAGAATTTAGAATATTAAACTGCCTCTGCCATTAAAGGAAAAATGTGGGCTGGCTGTCATAATTATACGTTTGTTTAGCATCAAGGTTGCTAAAGCCCAAGAGCTAACACAACATAGAATGAATTACAAAGACTATTAATTGAGCTTTTGCTACCAAAAAGCACCTATTCAGTACTTATAGCCAAGTGTACTTATAGATCCAACTGGCTTAGAATATTTTTTCCACTCTCTTCTCTGGGGCTTGAAATGTCTATAATTAGAGATATTCCTTTGGGTTCAGACATTATCACAATTGTTATCTGGAAGGTTAAACTGTTACTGCTCATCGGCCTAGGAACACATACGATCTTATCAAATATGTAGCTTAAACAGTGCTGTGAGAGAAAAAAAATAGTAAAGTGGAATGGGAAAACCACAGCTCATGGATTATTCTGGAAAGGGTAATTTTTGGTGACATAAATAATGTAGGGTTTAGTTTTGATATATAAAGTTATTATGATTTTAATTTGCTTGCCATTGAGCCCAATTATTCAGTCTTTATGAAAAAAAAGTCAATGGAGATATTTTTAACCTAAAATGAAAAATACATAAGTTTTTAGAATTGGTGAGATTTTTGCATTCTTATAAAACCTTCATGATTTAAAGTTTAATTATATATATATTTGCACCATAATATTTTGCCTAACTTTGAAAGTTTTTATATTGAGGAAAATAGCTTCTTTTATGAGTCTTGAATTAATGATTTATTTGTGATTAGGAATGGAATAAACCATACATATATTTTTTAGGTATTTTATTTCCCCCCTAGCAAACATGTTTGATGTGCTCTAGTCTGGTTTTCCTTGTGGTCAATGACATATTTATGAAATATTATGATCAATAGAAATAGAATTCACTAAGAAATTAGGCTACTCATTTCCTTTTAATTTTAAATTCATTTTCCAAAAGGATGCTTTTCTTATATACACTAGTACAGCTTATAATTTTGTGAAATTTATTTTTTAATTAAGTAACTTAATATTTGTTAAAGTTTTGTTATATATTTATTTGTTATATATCTTTTGGGCACTGGCTATATACAAGGTAATTGATTATAAGCTAATTGATGTAGGGGTGGGATGACTCAGAGATAAATAAAATGTGGCTTCTGGTTTTTAAAGCACTTTAACTTTAAGTGAGGAGACATTTTATATAAACAAGTAGCAGTATAGAGTAAATGAAATAAGTAGATGAGGGTCTTGAGCAATAAGGCCACATTTCAAACTGATTATAATGTAGTATTATATAATCAGAAAATACTATGGAAATGTAGTAGAAGGGACCACTTTTAAAATAAACAAAAACAAACATAAAACACATTTTTATAAAAATACTCATTCTTTTTCCAAATATAAAAGAAAATTAGGACAAATGATACTGTAAATTCATTCATATTTTTCCTTCCATATATATTTTCCCCTCTCAAAATGGCATCACACTAAAAAAACAAACCATTTTGTAACCTACATTTTATCTTTCTATATCATGAACTGCTTTCTATGGTAATAATTTATCTTTTTAATACTTGCACTTTCATCATTTTTTTATTCATCTAATACAGAGAATTCACTATATTGTAGGTACAGTTTTTCTAAAGACAAGATGTGTATATCAAAGATATGTATTGTTCTTGGTACCAAATCATGGTACAATTTGATGTCCTTGAAGAAGACAAGTGAAAAATAATTCATTTTAATTTCCTCTGTATTTAGTCATTGCTGTGAATGTTAACTAAGTATTTGGATAACAGATATGTCCAGTGAACTGCAATACTAAGATATTGAGAGTTACTTAAGTTTGTTCTGCTTACAAAATAGAAGGGAATGTCTATTTATTATATCCATAGATGAAATTATACAGTAACTGCAATACAAACTTTAAAGGTAGAATAGGTAATTATACAGATATAGGTTCAAGTCCTAGCTCTATCACCTAAAACTGTGCGACCTTGGGCAAGTCAGTTTCTGAGAATTGATTAAACATGTTCTACTGATTACTGGCCTAGCCTTAGAATTCAAAGAACCTCACGGTTAGGTAAAGAATATTGTCTTTCTGTCTCCACAGATGCTAATGAACTGAAACAGGAAAGCATAAATGAAATGCTGGTGAAACTTACAAAGCTCTACACTGCTTCTTACTAGTGTTATTTTCCCCATAGTTGTGTTTATAGTAATCCCTCTGTCATCCATCCATCATTCATCTATCCATGCAACTATCTATTTGCTATCTATCTATCATCTATCTATCTATCTATCTATCTATCTATCTATCTATCTATCTATCTATCATCTATCTATCTATCTACCTATCTATCATTGTCATCTATCTATATCTATCTAGTTATCATTAAAATTCTTGTAGTAGATAAAGAAATGTAGATTTTGAATACATTGTAAAGGGAAAGAGACAGAGAGGGAAATATAATTTCTTTTCATAAATATAAGAGCAAATATGTATTAAAAGATGTGTAAATATATGTCTTTATACGTTCATATGTTAACCTACTCCCAATCATTCCTGATATTTTTCTGTACAGGTCTTCTTAACTTTCTTGTAACTTTCTCTGCCTAACCAAATACTAATGTGCCAGAAAGCTCTTAAAAGTGGGGGAGGGTATACTCTTAGTTGTGTAGAATTGGCCCATATGTATAAAAACCTAGAGAAATAGAGAGCTCTCCACTTAAAATTAGTGTTCAAAACAGAGAGTAATTAGGTTTAGAAGAAACTCAGTTAAACTTGTTATGTGACTACACTATTAGAATTAAGAGGTAACTGAGATTTCCCAAGTGATAACAGATAATTTGCCATTTAGCCTGTAATGAGGTTTGAAAAAAAGATGCTCAACAAAATATCAGCAGTAACTAGAAAGGCATTTCTTAGAAGGTCCACCCAGTGTGCATTTATTCCTTCATCCTTATAAAACAGACAAGTTGTCTAATGGAATGTGCTCTCAGTAGTCGTCATTAGGGCCCCCCAAAAGATTTCTATTGACCCTAACCATCTCTACTGATTATTTCCTCCCCCTTGGTTTATGCTAGTTTTCTACTGAGCTATTCTATCATAAGCCATCTGGTCAGATGTGGTAGAATAGTAGAAAATAGAAATAATAACCTTCAACATTGTGGTAATCACATTTTATTTGAAATATCCAGAGAAATATGATGCAATCTCTAAATGCATATGCAAACCATGTGCAAATTATATGCTAATGCATGTGTGGCCCACCTAACTATTACATATAACTGAATGCAGCCCTTGGGAAAATCTTATTGGCGATCATTGGTCTAATGAAAATTGCTGCTGCACACTAATTATAGTGACATGTGTGCTGTTGTATTGCCCCTTAGTGGTGAGGGGGATGACAGAGGTTAGTTGAAGTTAGGTGACTGACTGACAGATTATTTCTGTAATCATAGAAGTAAATAGCAAAATATTTTTATTCTCAAAAGTCCAATTTTTATGACTTTACATCTAACAAAAATGCAATATTGGAAAGCTACTGAAATGTGTTGAGGAGAATAGGAAACTAAGAGACAGAAGACACAAATTACCCCTTGACTGAGTTAATTTAATCTCGTTTTTCTATAGAATTTTCACAATATTTTTATTTTATACTAGTTAACTAACTCATAAGAAATGTTTACATTATAGAAATGTACTTTACACATTCAGAGGAGAAATTCCACATTTATATTCCAAAAATAAGCCAAGAGTTAAAGGATTTAATAATTCTTTTGTAACAGGCAAATCCAAGCTCTATTATGTTCAGTCCGTATGACCTTGGACAAGTCCCTTAACATCTCTGAATCTCTATTTACTTAACTATAAAAATATGATAACAGAACACACCTCCTTGGCTGGCTAAAGGATTACATAAAAAATTATTTTTCAGAGCCCTGGATATGAAAGATAAATGCTTATGAACCTATTTTTTAAATGAGTAATTATTAAAATTATTTTTATATCGAAATATCTTCTCTAGTTTGGACAAATTTTTCATTTATGATATTTGCATTTTCTAATTAGAGAAGTACTCTATGTGAGAGATGGCTCATTTTTATTTAAGCTATTCACTAAGAGAAAAACAAAAACAATAGTTTCAATTGTGTTGTAGAATATTAAACAGAAGTATAATGTGTGATTGTGTTTTGGAGTTCTAATACCACAATTTGACACTATGACTAAAAGGTGAAGAGATTGAATTGTGGGGGAAGAGTGAAAGAATTACCTTAATTATTCATTAACCTAATTAGCTTAATTAATTTAAGCAGTTTCCCTGCTTGAAAGAAGTACTTTCCTTAACTTGTTCAGAAATCAGATCTACCTTCATTAAAGCTAAATAGACATAAAATGTTTAGTGGTTAGTTTATGCTAAGTTCAGGAATCAAAGGACTTGGCAGTCGTATTGGTCAGGAAATACCTCCTGGAAAGGATCCCTTGATTTCTAAGATTTATTGATTCTTGTTAGGCCTTTCTTTATGTCTTGTTCAAAAATATTATTTTCCTATTTCTAGAGCTATACCAAATTGGAGATTTTAATATGTTCAAGAGTTTCTTGAAGCTGTGGCTTAAATCAAGAATATTGTCATTAGTGGAGGGAGAAATCTACCGGATTTCTAAATGTAGAATATGTAATTATTTTTAAGTTTCAAAAAGGAAACAATTTAAGTCTTCTTGCATTAAATATGCATTTAAATAACTATGTATGGCTGCCATACCCTAGCCATAAATTTAGGTAGTTAAATATTCTTCTGTCCAAGATCATTTAGAAGCTTGTTGAATAAAGGAATGTAAGGAATGTCCAGCTCATCATACATAATATAAAAGAAGATTTGAGAATTAAACGTATGTTGGCTTTCAATCCATACATAGAGCTATTTATGTGTAGTGTGTACATACCATTAGCAATTAATGCTTTCATGTTCATCATCAACACCAAACGGTTTTCATTGCCATATAAACAACATTAAGAATAATGCTCTCTATTATGAGAATAATGACAGCAAATATGATTGTTTTGGCATTACTTTTTTACTGAATTTGCTCTATTTGACATCTTAAAAGTTAAATATAGGTTGTATCATTGTGGACACCAAGTTGTGCCTTAAATCTAATGTCACATTTTTCCACACACAGATGATTTAATTACTAAAATGAAGTCATTGTCTAGTTCTTAATGACTTAATTATTTGGAAGCAAATTGATTGATCTTTTTTATCTCAATAAGCTCCTTACTTCCTCCTTAAGCAGGAGGAAGTATATTATGAAATAAAATAGAAGGTTTAAATATGTTTGATCACAGTTTTCTCCTACTATAAAATGTGTGAAATCAACAGATTCAACACTTTTAGCTTCAGGAAATGCTTGACTCTCTGAAAGGCATATAATTGAGTGTACCTGTGGTACAGGGCTATGTCTAATCAGTCGACTGTGTAGCTGGGTAGAGTCAAGTGCCATTCATCTGCCTCCCCTGAGATTTGTGGAAACAAGAAGGAGGAGCAGGCGTAAGACAAAGATATATAACCATGTTGACCACTGAAGTTCACGGTTAACAACTTAATTATCTAAGTTCAGCTATCACTCAGAAACAAACCGGTGCAATTTGCACACATTTTATAATTTACAATAGAAATAGCATAATGCTAGAGACAGTGCTGCTGGAAATAGAATCTACATTAAGTGTGTTTAATTTAATTTTTCTAATTATATTTCTAATAGCTTAAATATCTGCTCTGATAAAATGGTTAACCACCTGCATCTTAATGCCACCTGATGCGTTTATTTTGGAACAGTAACAGATTGGTATAATTTGAGCTCAAGCTCCTCTGAAAATTCTTTTATTAATAGGCCCTAAATTAATCTTTGTGCCTGATCTGCAAATGCTGTTATAAGACAGCAATCATTGTGAGAATTGTCATTATGTGGTGATATTCTATTTTGTTTTTTATTTTCGAGTTCAAACTTAGATCAGTGGATAGTTAAATTAAAAATAGGAATTTGCACTGGCATTTTCATTTTCCTGTGGAGCTTCAATGTTGGAATAGTGCCTGCTTAAAAAAAATATCAATCCGTGAACTCGTTGCATAGCACCATATGAGGAAGTTTAGGTGAATATGCACGACACCTACTGTACCAAGTGAGCAAACATGTGAATAATGTACCTATTCCCATGTAGTTTCTATATGTTCCATATAGTTGACCTGATGACATAATGTAACTTAAACTAATTCATTGCCCAAGCAATGCAAAGTGTAACCTTTTTAAAATCTGATGAATGATATAGATCCTCTCCTCCTTTCCCCAAAAAGAAAAAAAATTGCATGAAGTTGATATCAGCATTTTATCATGATAGTCAAATTTAACTCTTCTATTTCCTTTTCTTTAGAAATGGACCTGGTCCTAGCAAAGCTCAGATACACAATTACATTTGAAAATGTTGACTTAAAATATTATACTTTCTCACTGACTCTGTGCATAATCCATGCTGAAAATGCTGTTATTCAAGGATGCGTTCGATAATGCAGCCACAGGGAATAATGTGGCAGTCCTGCAGACGGTCCAATGTTAACTAGAAGTATGATTTTAATTAGCAATGGTGCTAATAATGCTGATGACTGTTACTGTAATATCTATTATCTTTTTTGTTGAATATGATACAGAAAAGTGTTGAGCTGGGAATCATGAGTTTAGGTATTGGTCCTAGCTCTAACACACAAAAGGTGTGTGACCTTGAGTAAGTCATTTACCCAATTCATGCCATAGTTTCTGCTTCTATAAATTGTAGAGGTAAAAAACAAAATAAAATAAAATAAGATGTAGAGGTAAAACCTGATGATCTTTAAACAGACAAACAAAAAATTCTGTATCGAATACTGTCACAGCAGCCTCTGGCCCACGTGTAGCAGAGTGAATTGTTTGAACCATTCTGAAACCAAAATGCTTAATTTGAAAGCATGTCCCATGTGTCAGACACACTTGTGTGTTCATCATTAGCTGAAAGAGGATAAAACAATAGTTATACTCTAGGAAAGTCATAGATGCTTTTGCTGTTTTATTCACAAACATGCTCTCAAAAAAGACTACACAAGGTTGCCAATTGCTGATTATTAAAATCCCCTTTTGTAGCCTCCTAAAGTCCACTTTTTCTAGATAGTTTGAGTTCTTTCCTTTTGTTGGCAGAAAGAATTGAACTCACTGTGATTTCTGAAATACATAATTTTTGGAAACCATGTTTTGGACTGACATTGGGGATAAAAAAGGCATGCATGACTCCTATTAGGACAGGAATGACTATTGGAGAAGAAATTAACCTTGATTGACACAGAAGAGCAAGATAATGAAGCATGAATTGACAGGTTATGGGATAGATCTAAAAAATTTGAAGGGCCCCTATAATAAAATGAGTGAAATAGGTTGACTCGATCAAGGAACATTATGAGAAATTATGTCATTACTATACTATTTGTTTCTGTGATAAATGAAAAACTCTATTTCCTTGGCTGAAGTCTAAGATTTTTTTCAATTCATAATTTCTTCCAAATCTACTTTGGAAATAAAGAGATTCATTTGTAAGGTATTATTATATTTGCCTCCTGGTCCAAACTGTGTATGTCATTTTGAGCTATCCAAGATGAATATTGTGGTAATGATTGTCTTCTTTCTCCAGTAGGAAAAGAAAAACAATTTCAGGTAATGGTCAGTTCTGAGACCATAAGAAATAGTACATGTCGAAATATGCTTGCAAAAATTACTTAAAAATGTTGTCAGTGAGAAATTTCTTCAGTGCCAATTTGGATTCAGGTAATTCTTGCCATAAAGGAGAAGGGATACTTCTTTAATCTTTGCAATATTTTCAATATTTAGTAACATGTTCTGGTTCAGGACTTGTTGATGAAATAGTGTGTCTTATCCCAGGTAAGGGTTACTGGCTATTCTGAGAAGAAGAATTATTTTCAATTTTCTCAAAGCCTTGCTAGCACTGCGTGTGGAGAACTGCAGTAGCAAGCAGAGGCATCTCAGAGGGACTGAGCTGCTGATAAGGAACTACTTGAGTGGATCAGAGATAAGTAAGGTTGCTCTGCCAGTCACTCTCCTCTCTCAGCAAGGAATAATGCCAGATGACCTTAGGGCATATTTCAGGAGTCAGCTAATATTTCTACCTGTTGAGGTTTCAAGATCGACTAGAAAAAGCAAGTTGTTCACAGGTAGCTTGTCTACATGAGAAGTGACTTATTATTATTCACTATTTAATTGTGTGAAAATGCAAATGATTTTTCAAATCCAGTTGATATTTAAACACACTTTTAAGCACTATAAATATGACTGTTTCTGACCTTAAGAAAAACTTAACAAATAAACTCATTGAATATGTTTAAATCACTATTTCTACAAAACCAGTGCTTCATTCCTTATTCATATATTTCAGATGATAAAATATGAATCTTCATGAACTCCTCCCACCCTCCCTTTGGTCCCAGCCATTCTCCAAAATGTCCACTGTTGCTGTCGTCTCTACTTCACAAGTATCTCCCAAATCTGGCTGCTTTTTTCTATTCCCACTCCTGCTTCAGTTCAGAATCTTAGCAACTTTCTCTAGGAATAGCCTCTTAAGGTGTTTCAGTGCTTTGATTTCTGTCTGAAGTGTATCCTTCACTTTGCTTCTGTTTTCTTGTCTAAAGAACCTTGCTGCCTGGACATAGCTCTGTTAGGTTCAGATCTGGGGGTGGAAGAGGGAAGTAAAGCTCAGAAACACACAGATTATCAGGGAGGAGTCAAGTTGGAGATACAGTAAGGAGATAAATGTTGAACCACATCAACTCTTGTAATTATAGCTAAGAGAATATTCAGATACATCAATTGCTTTTCTGAAAATGTTCAATTCATTTAGAGTAAATTTTTTTTTCATGAAATAAATTTTAATAAAATGAAAAAATTTAATTAAGTAACCTATTTATATTTTCTTGATACAGATGATCAGCATGTATAATGGAGTGTTTGAATCAGAAATTGAGTTTAAAGCTTGTCCATTGGAAGCACTTAACTAGATATAAGGTCTCGGTTTCTGATCTGTGTTTTACTGACCTCTTCAGCCTCATTTTAAAGTTATACCCCAGTTACAATGCATTGACTGCTGTTTCTGATCAAATCATGGTACTCTCTTTCCTCTAGCCTTCACAGGTGTTTCCTCTCTCTGGAATATTTGTCCATAATCCAACTTTAACCAGTGGTTTCCCACCCCCAACCTACATATATGCATATGCATACCTAATTTCTCACCATCCTTCAGGGTTCAGCTTAAATAATACTTTTTATTATTTAAGAAGTCTTCTTTGACCCCTGATTTTAATTAAATCCTCCATCCACTGACTCCCATGTGACACTATACTTCTTCCTTCATATACCTCTTAAATGATGCATTTATGTCTACCCAACAAGACCACCAGCTCTAAGTACAAAGCTCTTGTCACTCCTGCTCAACAGTCTATCCTTAGCACCTAACCAGGACCTTAGGAACACAGGAAACCCTCAGTAAATATTTGTGAAATAATACCCTCAAATGTGATTTGTTATTTATCAGAATCACATATTCAAAATCTCACTTGTTGTGCTATATGACAACAGGGTCTCACACAAATAGCCATTCACAAACATTTCTTCAAAGAATGATTAAACAAATGAATGAATATATGAATGAATGAGTGAGTGAAGTGGTAAGAAGAAAACAAAGTCTCTAAAATATTCCATCATAAAACTTTAAATCCTGAATAATGTTTTTCATTTAATAGGTATTAATTTCCCCTCACAGCAACCAGATCCAAGGATAATGGATTATAAAATGACAGAAAACTGAGCAGGTTCCACTTTGAGGTTCTTGGAACCCTGAAACAGGAAAATACAATAGCCCAACCCACGTGACTCAGTGATTGAGTGTTGACCTATGAACCAGGAGGTCACGATTCAATTCCCAGTCAGGAAGTCATGATTCAATTCCCAGCCTGGGTTGTAGGCTCTATCTCCAGTGGGGGATGTACAGGAGGCAGTAGATCAATGATTATCTCTCACCATTAATGTTTCTATCTCTCTCTTTCTCTCTGAAATTAATAAAAAAATATTTTTTAAAAAGAAAATACAACAAAGAATGAAGAACACAAGAAAATGAAGAGTGGAAGAGGAAGGAGGGAGGGAGCAGAAGACTAAAATCACATGCCTCTATTTATTATTTTGCTCCCTATAATGGTAAGTGAGACATTCTTTTTCTTCACTTCTCAGGGACACATCTTTGAAAGCTTCTGTAGCACAAACAAAGCCGACATATGCAAGTTCAAGAAAATGAAATCAGTGTTTAATTACTAAACATTCTACCTCTAAAATTAAAGAAAAAAAGCTTAAATAATTCAGTTTGATTTGGTCTCATTAGTCTGATTTCCTAGTATTTAGCCTTAATTATGTGATACATAAGCCCTAATTATGTGGTACATATACAGTGCGCTCTCTAAAGTTAAAGATCAGAACGGATACTGACTTAAATGATAAAATATGTTAAATTATTAATGATAATTAATCTTACAAAATAGGCATAATTAGTTTAAGTACCCTAGATATTATTCTTAATAGCATTACAAATAATATGACAGTTTGATCATTTTAAAAATAATTTCTCAGAAAGAAAGGCTATGCAAGCAATGATTTTTACTCAGGGGAGGCAACTTGGTGCTGTAAAAATATAACTAGCTCTCCTTGCTGAAAAGGTGAATGTGCTTTATTCCATTAAGTGCTGTGCCCTAAAAATATAGGAATATTGCTTTTACTGAACATTGTTTGCATGGATATAATTATTTTTACATATAACAATACCTATGCTATTAAGAATTGTTGAATATTCTTTCATCCATTGCATTCTGAGTTTTAGTGCCATAAATTGTACAGCACTGTTCATTTTGTTTTTGTGTTTTGCCTTTTTATTGTTAATTTTTAAATATAAGTTGACTCTCTCCTGAAGTCAATTTAAAAATTAGTTATAAATTTTTATGCCATAAATCAAAGTCTTCCATTTTAACTCTTGATTTTTACTACTTAATAAATCTGCTATTGTCTTTAAATATCTAACATGGGTTAACCTCTGAATAATTCTACAGGAATATAAAATAAAAACACTTTGCCTTTAAAACAAAAATTTTAAAATGAATATTCATTTACTGAATACAACCATGCATGGAATCAGATAATTGTCCATCTCTCCTAATTAGGGCTGCATGATTAAAAGATAATAAACTACATGTCAGAAACCATACTTCTTGCTCTCTAGACTTTACTGCAGTGTTCCTTTTCCAGGCTTAAAAACTGGCCGTGGTGAATTATTTGCAGTGTCCAACATGTGGAAACAACCAGTGTCCTTCTACCAATGATTAGATAAGGCTGTGGCATATGTATACAGTGGAATACTACTCAGCCATAAAAAAACGAAATATTGCCATTTGTGACAACATGAATGGGTCTTGAGAGTATCAGGCTAAGTGAAATACTAGTAAGTCCAACAGAAAAGGACAGGAACTGTATGATTTCACTCATATGTGGGATATATATATATATATATATATACATATATATATATATATATATATATATAAAGCAACAAACAAACAAATACACTCATAGATACTGATATCAGTATGGTGGTTAACAGAGGGGTATAAGGGATGAGGGAGGTTTAAGAGGGTAAAGAGGACAAATAGATGGTGATGGAAGGAGACTAGACTGGGTGGAGAGTACACAATATAATATATAGATGACGTATTATAAACACGGACTAGAAGCCCAGTGCATGAAATTTCTGCACTGGGGGGTGTCCCTCAGCCCAGCATGCACCCCCTCCAATCTGGGACTCCTCAGGGGATGTCTGACTGCAGGTTTATACCATAAACTTTTTGCCTCATTTTCAGGTTTTTTTCTTCGCATGAGTTTCTTTTGTATATTTGTTCAAATTTTTAAATATACCATTGTCATATAATTTTAATAAGTCATCCTATCTAATAAAATAGTAATATGCAAATTAACTATCACTCCACTCCACCCACAAGCCATGCCCATCAGCCAATCAGGAGTGAGTATGCAAATTAACCCCCAACCAAGACGGCTGCAGCCACAGAGTGAGCAGGAGGCTTGGGTTTCCCCAGCAATGGAGGAAGCCAAGCTTTCCACACACCCTGGCGGGCCCAGGCCTCCACTCAAGGCTACAAAGTTTCAATTATAGAAGATAAATAAATCCCAGATACCAGCGCCTCTGCTTGGGTCGCCGGGGGGCGTGGCCAGCCTGCAAACCACCACAGGCCCCTCGCCCAGGCTGCCCCACACCCCAAGGGAACCCCCACCCTGATCTGGGACACCCTTCAGGGCAAACCAGCTGGCCCCCACCCATGCACCAGGCCTCTATACTATCTAATAAAAGAGTAATATGCAAATTGACTGTCACTCAAAGATCCTGCCCCCATGTGGACACAAGATGGCCTCCACAAGATGGCCAGCAGAGGAGGGCAGTTGGGAGGGACCAGGCCTGCAAGGGTGGGCAGTTGGGGGCGATCAAGCCTGCAGGGGAGGGCAGTTATGGGTGACCAGGCCAGCAGAGGAGGGAAGTTGGGGGCAACTGGGCCTGCAGGGAAGGGCAGTTGGGGGCGACCAGGCCTGCAGGGGAGGGCAGTTAGGGGCAAACAGGCTGGCAGGGGAGCAGTTAGGCATCAATCAGGCTGGCAGGGGAGTGGTTAGGGGGTGATCAGGCTGGCAGGCAGAAGCGGTTAGTGGCAATCAGGAAGGCAGGCAGGCGAGCAGTTGGGAGCCAGCAGTCCTGGATTGTGAGAGGGATGTCCGACTGCCCGTTTAGTCGGACATCCCTCGAGGGGTCCTAGATTGGAGAGGGTGCAGGCTGGGCTGAGGAACACCCACCCCCCCATGCATGAATTTTGTGCACCGGGCCTCTAGTCTTAAATATTATCTAAAAATTTATGACAGGGAAAACATAAACAATAGGTAATTTAAAATAATCTTTGTTTCCCACTCTTGAAGAACAAGACTATGTCTAATTATTTCTTTTATCCTCAGACCTAAGGAAGTCTCTACTATTTAGAGAAATGGTGAAATAATGAAATACTAATAATTCTAGATTTCTATAAATTTACTATAATTTCTTATTGCTTATCAATGTCAGTGTGTGTTAAAGGCTTTTAATGATGCAGTTCCTTTTTTCACTCTGGATGCTTATTTACCAACTCACAAATTCACATATACTTAAGCATACCCTATGGTACTTATTAATTGGACTACTGCATGCAATTATCCTTGCATTGTTCTTTGTTTGGAATATTTTCCCCATCTTGTTAGTTTTAACCCAAATATCACTTCCTCTTTGAAGGTTTTTCCAATTCTGACAGAAGTGTTGATCACTCTCCTCTTGAATTTAGAGTATAAATAGACTAAAAACTTTGTATAATTTCTTAGCACTCTGTTTCTTAATTATCGATCAAGATAGCTGTTTATCCTGAAAATCTGTGATCTTCTTGAGATCATGTTTGATATATGATGGATGTTCAATAATATTTACTGAGCAAATGTTGATAAACACAGTTGGAAAGAACAACTGCTTACCAGGCCAATAGTTTTCTTTTAGTAGCTTGAATGATAAAAATAGTATCTATGATCAGTAATAGTTTCACTAACTTTGGCTATATTTTAGTCTTATTTTTAAAATTAGAGATGATTTAAAAAATGTATCTGTGTTTCTTTTCCTAAATTTTTAGATAACTGGTGTGATTAAAGTCTTTTATGTTTCTCAAACTCTTAAGAATGTTAACATTTTTGGGAATTGAAAATTTCATTAACATTAAACTAAACATATGCATACATATATTTCCATATATTTATTTAAATACATAATAAAGCAGGAAAGCAATAAGCTAAACAGTATATTATTTGGAGTTGTGCGGATAGACCTAAAAATTCAGCATTATGCTGGTGCTGCCCATTGCACAGAATTGTGATGTCTGGTAACCCTGTGTTTGTTATCTCTGTTTAAGTTTGCTAAATGGTTATAGAGATAGGTTGGCAGAGCCTCAAAATCTGAAAAAAATGTGATATTTAATTTCAACCTTGTAAAACTAAAGAATACTTTTTTTATGCATTTGAATGACAAGGGACTTTCAGTTAAGAATAAGTTGCAAAAGGGATCAATACTTGGAGTGTCAGTTTTGTAAGTTTTATTTCATAGTAACATTATTTTTTATCAATTAGAACAATATTATGTTTTGAAACAGCACCCTCATTTGTATATTTATTTAAAATCATCCAGTCATTCATTTGACATATACTTACTGGCCTGGTTGCCTGTTTCTCTTTGTTTTTCTCAGCAGTCCTCCAGGCCTCCCTGCCTCCCTGTGTCCCTCTTCCTCTTTCCTGGCTGGGAGGAGGCAGGGCCAGTGGGGGCCGCTCCACCCTCTGCCCACCCTCCCTTCCATCCAGGTCTCTTCAGGCCCAGTCTGTTTTGTTTCCTCATTCTGAGAGAGGCTCCGAGAGCGAGCTGGGAGGGAGGGAAATAAAGGGCGAAAAGTCTGTGAGCTTGTGGGCGCTGTGTGTGTCTGTGCATGTATGTGGTTGTGAGTGAGTGTGAATGTTGGCCCCACCTCCCCGATCCCCATCTCCGCTGCCACAAGTCCCCACCCACCAGAGCCTGCTGCGCATGCAGCCTGGACGTTTAGATCCAGTCTCCAGTCGTTGCGGATGTGACAGACCCAGGGTTTTTATATATTAGGATTGATTATTTTTGGCCTCTGAAAGAGCTACAAGGTCATCACAATTACATAATTAGATAGTGTTAAAGTTAGAGCAACATAATGTTTTCAAATTGGAATACTACTGAGGTATTTGCATTTAATAATTTTTTTTTGATAAATGGACATTAAAACTGATTAACTGCATATCACCTTTATATTATAACCATATTTCAACAGTATTTAGTGGTTGTTACATTATAATAATACCAATATAATAATATACTCATGAAAAATAATGATACTAATTTGATATTTATGAGAAAGAGGGAGGAGAGAGAGAGAGAGAGAGAGAGAGAGAGAGAGAGAAAGAGAGAGGGAGGGAGAGAGAGAGAGAAGGATATGGGAAGGGTAAAGGAGAAGAGAGAAGACAGAGAAAGGGGAAGAGAGACTCACTATTCAGATCCAGGGCTTGGGAGAGAATCTAAAGTGAGAAAAAGCCCAGGTTGTTTAGAATTCCATAGAAAAGAGAACAAAACTATCAGTTTACTTCTTCTGAATTCATTCAATATATTCAGGTATCTACCCAAATAATTTGAAAACATTTGTTCACAAAGATATATGACTCCTATTTATTGCAGCATTATTTACAGTGGCCAAGGAATGGAAACAAACAAAGTGTCCTTCAATAGATGATTAGATAAAGAAGATGTGGTGCATACAATGCAATACTTCTCAGCCATAAGAAAAGATGAAATACTGTCATTTGCATCAACATGGAAAGATCTTGATAATATCATACTAAGTGAAATATGTCAGACAGAAAAAGTCAAGAACCATATGATTTTACTTATATGTGGGATATAAAACTGAAGGCAACAAATGAACAAACAAGAAAAAACAACCAAAAACTCATAGAAACATACAACAGTATGGTGGTTACCAGAGAGAAAGTGAATTAGGGAGGAGGGTGAGGGGTGAAGGGGGTCAAATATATAGTAACAGAAGAAGATTTAACTTTGGGTGGTGGGAAAAGAATGCAATGTACAGATGATATATCAAAATAGTACACTTGAAAGCTATATAAATTTATTAACCAGTGGCCACCCCAATAACTTTAATGCAAGGATATTCAGTGAGAATACATAAATTGCCAAGTCTCAGTCAGTCCTTAGTTGGCTTCTGCTCTGCGAAGCAGGAGAGATTTCACCAACACATTTATTTTACCTTGCATTGGGAAATGAATGTCTTTTCACATTCATTGCCTCAGAGTAGAAAGGAAGGAAACCTGCTCTCTGACTGTGAAAGGCAGGTGTCTTCAATGGAAAAGATGGCATATGAGTTAGACCCGACAGACTCATCACAAAGATGGTTAGAATAGCATGCTTTTTCTCCATGCCTTGAGTACTCCCATGTCAAAAGAGCAGAATGCATTGCTCAAGAGAAGTAATGCATAATAAGATAGGAATTTTGGAAGTTAAGGGGTATACTCATTTAAAAAAAAAGAATTTTAATTTTAATGTTAAATTGAGTGACTATTTTAGGTGGTTTATAGCAAGGCATATTTGAAGGAGAGGCTAAAATATGCCTAATAATTAAGCTGATAGTCCGGCATATAGAAGTAAAAGTGAGGATAGGGTAAAATAAAATAAAAAGCTATAAAATGTTCCTGAAAATGGTAAACTATTATTTTTTAATTTAACAGACTCAATAAGTGGTTATTTTTTCTTAGACATGGTTCTGAGCACTTATCAATATTAATTTATTTAATTTATAAAACTTATTTCTAAATATTTGAAGGAAATAAATAATTTTAAAATGACTGTGTGGTTAAAAGAGGTAATATAATGAATGTCTAATGGAAATATAATTTAAAACAATTATTGTTACTTGGTGACCTATAATATGTATGTTTAATGAGATCATCTATAATGAAAGAATGTAATAAATAGCAAAGCCTTAAACAAATGCCTAAGGTATATTTCAAAATTATTCAAAATTGACCACAAGTTTAAAAAATCATATTTGAATAAAGTTAGAGTCATGCAGTAGATGATCCAAGTTGCAAGAGAGCTAGTTAATATATAGCACTTGCATCTAGGCAACAGTGGAAAAAATGTCTGCATGTTAACAGAGCTTGATTGCCATTATTTGGAAACTGTTATGTGACTATTTTCCATACTTCTTAGCATTTTTTTGAGATGGAAAATCCATGGAATGCTCCATTTTCCTTTTTGCATTAAGAAGGCTTTCATAAAAAACTCATTGTGCCAGAGTGATAATTTAGCATAGTTTAACAGTTCCCATGAATCATGAAACTACTTTCAACCCACACATCATTTGACCCTTGTCAGCTTTTACACACAATCCCAAATGATGAAATTTGGATAAAATAAAGAAGTGCCAACCATAAAAAATTTAATCTGGATTAAAAACAAAGATGAAGGGATTATTTTGATTGTTATAAAAATGTGCTTTATGACATGCAAAGTTAAGTAATGTACCACATTCCGGTGCAGGGAACAGAAGTGATAGAGTTAAGTCAGAAAATGAAACTGTGGATCACACAATGAAATGAATCACCTTAATTTTATTGTTATTTTTAAAATGATAATCATGTTTTTATTTAAGCTACTGTGTTTATTAGTTTTTAATTTTATTAGTTATGTACTCCAGGAAAAAAAATGGGCTGAATTCTCGAAGAAAAATCTGTCTCCTTTGAAAATTTCATCTAGTCTAATGATTTAAAATAGTATTTATAAGCTTCATATTATCAAATATTTATCTATAGGTCTGGCCATTCCCAGATTTCTAGGTTCATACATTTAAAAAACTTTAACCCTCTTGCTCAGTGTTCCATTTATACCCCTTAAAATGAATCGATTATCTCCTCTGCATACTCACTTCCACATATGCCAACCCTTAAGTTTCTTTCTCTTTTTCTTATTTGGTAGAGTGGGAAAGCCTGATATGTGGGAACTTTCCTTCACTCTAACTACATCTCTAATGAAAAGCTGTTTATTTCACCTCCTAAGTATCTTGAATGTACTTCTTTCCTTTCTTTCTGCCTCACCGTCACCATGTTATTCAGTATTTCTCTCCTGAGTATTGAACTAGCCTCTACTTTGATCACCCTGACACCATTCTCTCTTTTCTTTATCCAATCATCTTTTCAGACTGTCATCAAAGTGATGATGCTGATATGCATCATCTGACTGTACACCATTTAAAATTTTTCAGTTCTTTATACTAATTCCTAAATTATAAATCAAAACTCATCTTTTACTTCTGTATTAAATAGTGTGCTTCTCCCAGCTTTAACACATTCTCTGAAATGTGCTTGATGGAAAGTGTTGATAGGACCAGTGGGTCTATACAACATAGTGGGTGGGGAGAGGTGATCATGAGTGACATGGAATGTAGGAAGAGAGTCAAGTGTGCATAAGTTCATTCTTTCATTATTTAGCACATATTTAGTAAGCGCTTAGCAGATACTAGGTGCTGTGTCTACAATGACTGGTGAGGCACAGTCTTTGCTGTTGAGTTGTTTTTAATCTCCCATGAGAGACATTTAAATTGCCATTTGAAGCTACACATCTATTTTTAAATAGTTCAGGAGGTGGCACCTGAGCACAATCTTGAAAGAAAATGAGGTGTTATTCAAGAAGAGAAAGGAAGAAAGGTTTTTAAAGAAGAAGAAGTTGTGTGCCAAAGGTACAGATGCAAACAAAATTATACTACATTCTGAAAACTGTAAAAAACAAATTGGGCTGGACAGTCAGGCCTGGTGTGTGTCAATACTGACAAGAAAAGCAGATGCTGAACGATAAAGGTACTGATTGTCATTGTGAAATAATTGAACGTTGTCATTCAAGCAGTGGAAGGCTTTTAATGTGGGGTTTTTAGGTTGGGGTGCAGAGATACAAAAAATAAAAATTATTTATGAAGTCAAAATTAACATTACTGCAGTCAAGTATGATAACAGGGATGACTTGATCAGCTCTGTATTTAGAAAGTTTCTTCTGATCTAGAAGACAGAATGAAAACAAATCGTGCAGGAAGGAACAGGATTTGGAAGATATTGCTACAATCCAAGTGTTATGCCCAGTGTTCAGGATCCCCAAAAACCCACCAGGAAGGAGCCGAGCCGGATGCAAAAGCAAGAGAACTTTTATTCGTGCTAGCACGAGCTCCCGTCTCCAACAATCACCGCTGCTGCGGCGGGGGAGAGAACGCACTTTGGGGGAACAAAGGCTTTATTGGGGGTCCAAAGCAGTGGGCAGGGGGAACATTCGTGGCCCCGTTGATTGGTCAGGGGGCAGGGTCAGGGGTCTGGTTACACGGGGGTACTGTGCAGCTTGCCTAATTTGGACTGAGTCCACTTCTCTGCATTCCTATTGGCAGGTTTAAGGGCGGGTCGGGTAACTGCTCAGAAAAGGGAGTCATATACATAGTTACACAGGATGGAGGGTAGAGTACATTTTGTGCTGTCCTGCTCTGCCCTTTCATTAGCAAGATATATAAAGCACCTGACAGAATGAAACACAGTTCACATAATTGGAGCTATTTAAGAGGTAGGATTGGTAAGATTTGGAAAGTGTTTGAACAAGAAAGTTAAACAAATGAAAAAATTCAGACAAAACTGGAGGAAGTAGAAAAATAAAAGAAAGTCAAGTTCTTTGCAATGGTGTAAACAAAACTATTTTAGGTTAATTGCCTAAATAAAGGATCAAGAACAATCAATATTTATATATTCTCATTGAGTGTATATGTGGGTGGATAAGATCCATTTAAAATGTGTAGGATGTAATCAAGTATCCCAATCATGCTCTTACAAATCAACACCAAAACCTAAAAATGGAGATATATCATTCAGTTTTCAGAACTTTTAATATAAAAAACACACTTTTTTTTTCTGATTTGAAGCTGAAGGAGTTATACAATATGAAAGTTCTTTATTTCTTTACTTTATGTATGGTGTTTTTTTTTGCCAGTAACTTTATTCTTTTTTAAAAATTTATCTTTATCGTTGAAAGTATTACAGATGTCTCCCCTTTTCCCCCCATTGATGCCCTCCACACTGCACCCACCTCTCCAAGGCCTTTACCACACTATTGTCTGTGTCCATGGGCTATGCATAGCTCTCTATATAAAACCCTAATATGCAAATAGACTGAACTGAATGGCAGAACAACCAAACAACTGAACAACCGGTCACTATGATGTGCGCTGACCACCAGAGGGTGTGCATGGAACATGACAGGCATCGGCCGTGGCGGGATGGTAGAGCAGATGAGCAAGGGCGCCAGACCAAGGTGGGGCGCTGGTTGCTGTCATTAGGGCAAACCACTGGTGGTTACTAAAAATTCTTTGCTCCCACACACCACAGTTCCACCTGGCACTCGCACCTGCTGCCAGCACTGGCCTCGTTCACACCCACTGCCAGTGCCAGAGCTGCCGCTCATCACACCCACTGCTAGGCAGGGGTGCAGAGGATGGGCCGTGACCCATCCCTGTGCCCACCGCAGTCTCGCAGCCCACAGTTCCTTTCAAGGTGCATGAATTCATGCACTGGGCCCCTAGTATGCATATAAGTTCTTCAGTTAATTTCTTCCCACCCCTACCCCCACCTTCCCTCTGAGATTCATCAGTTTATTCCATGTTCCTATGTCTCTGGATCTATTTTGTTCATCAGTTTATTTTTTTCATTAGATTCCACATATAGTGAGATCATGTGATACTTATCTTTCTCTGACTGGCTTATTTTGCTTAGCATAATCCTCTCCAGGTCCCTCCATGCTGTCTCAAAGGGAAAGAAATTCTTCTTTTTTACAGCTGCATAGTATTTCATGGTGTAAATGTACCACAGCTTTTTTACCCACTTGAATACTGATGGACTCTTGGGCCTTTTCCAGATCTAAGCTATAGTAAATTGTACTGCTATGAACATAGGGGTGCATAGCAATTAGAAAGAATTTATCTTTTATATGACTGTAATTTTTTTTTTAAGTTGGGAAGCTATATACTAAGTTGTAGGTATTGGTTCTGAACACCCATAGCTTTTCAATAATTACCACTACTTCAACCTTACACATTATCTATGGAAATAAGAGAGTCAATGAAGGCAAAGCAAGGACAAAAAGAAATAACAAGAAGGCAAAAAAGCTATAAGTGACATTAGGATCTATTGGGATTTTGCTAAAATTGCTGAGATTGATTTAAACCTTTAAACTAAATTTCAAAAAGGCATTCTTTATTATTCTAACCTAAAATCATAAGCATAATAAACATAATTAAGGCTTTATGATTAAGCCTTAATGGAAACCTTATGATTAAGGTTTCCCTGTTCTAGTTTTGAATGTGTTTTTAAGCTTAATTATCCTTTTATTTAGAATTTTAATCACTTAAATTTACCACTTGAGCAACTTTGGTTCAAAGAAAAGAGTATGGTTTATCAAGTATCCAAATGTTCTGTACTATTTTTCTTTACTCTTTTAGCACCCAAATGTTTACTGTTAACTAGGGAGTTAAATATTCAGCTTCTCCTTACTCTGTGTTGAAAACAAAGTAGGGCAAGTTAGGGTTGTAGTTATTTAAGAGAAACTAAGATCCCTAATGAATTCTAGAAGCTAGGAAAGTTGCTTTGTGAGGGATGTGGATATGCGTGAGAGAGGTACAGAATTAAGCCAATGAGAATATTCGAATCATGCCTCAAGGCGCAGGATGCCTGTGAACCAATCATTACATAAAGGCCTTATTGTTCCTTCCTGCTCTTGGCCTCTTAGTGAGGTTATTCTTTTGGCAAATGATCTATCTTAATATTGCACAAGGAAGCTTTGTGTGGACAGTGCATCATCAGAGTCCTCTTGTTCTATATAACGTAAGGGAAAGAATATGGGCAATATCAAACACTATGGTCCAGAATAAAAATAGTATTTCTTTGTTACATAAATGTAAAAGTAATAGTGAAAAGCAGCAACTTAAAAAGAACAATTCAAATTATGAAAACTAGGCATCTTTGAGAGATCTTCAAATTATATGTTCATATTACCAATGAGACGTTAATAGTAGCTAATGTGTATTGTCTTCTCTACGTGCTAGTCATTGTAGTCAGCAACTTTGATCTCATCTAGTTCTTACACCTACTGAAGAAATCAGTTTATTTATTCACATTCTCAAGATGAGAGGACTGAGGCTTTGATATGTTAAAAGTTTATCCAAGATTATACTCCCTGATCCAGAATTTTAAATGAAGTTAAATGATTTTAGATATGGTACTGGCAGTCCCCGTCCAAATATTTTCTTCCCATAATGATTTAAATTTTGGTTCCTCAAGAAGTGTTTGTTAGTGATAAAATGTTCTGTTTGTTGTTACAATAAATTATAACTGTAGCATTAATATGAGTGCTTTATACTGAAGAAAATTTTGAAATATTTCAAGATATTTGAAATATTTTGAAAGAAAAAGAAGTCTAAAAGAAACACTTTATCAGGCAAAATATATAATTGAATATGGTTTCTAAATTATAATAGGAACAATGACAGGCATGGGTGCGAAAACCTAGATTAAACAGTAACAGCAAACACTAATTTTTAAAATCATTTCCAAAAGTTTATAGTGTTTCCTCTATGTTATTTTGGCCACTTAGCAGTAATAAGCCCAGTTATAATATTGTATTTCAAATTTATTTATGCCAAATATGAATGACTATTTCAAATCATTTTAATATGAATCTATCAAATATTTTAAAAATTTGTATATACTCATCTGGACTGTTTTTATTCTATTTAATCATCATTTTAATTTATAAATAAACTGACTCTATAAATGTATGTCTAATTTTATAAGAGACTGCTAGACTCTATTTCACAGTATTTGCATCATTTTATATTTTCAACAGAAATGTAATATATGAGATTTTCAATTATTCTACAACCTCATCAACACTTGATATTTTCAGTTTTTCTAATTTTAGATCTCTCATACATTTGTAGTGGAATCTTATTGTGTTTTTAATGTGAATGTAGTTATGTGTATCAAAAAATTACCTCACTTATGAATTTTATTTCTAAATAGCAAAGTAGTGATTATATCTTTATAATACTTCATATGTATGTCTAAATATGTCAATATACACATATATTATATATGTAATAAAAATGGGTCTTTGGGTCAGGTAGAGTTAAGATCACTGCTTGGTGAGCTAACAATCATGTAATTTGTGGGCCTACCATCAGCTTGCCATTCCAACATCAGCCTTTATAATTGCTCTACTCTACATGTTCTTCTTTCAACATAATACACTAGTTTATTGTATTTTTCAAATATGTCATGCACTGTCATGCCTATCAGTATTTCATTCCCCTGTCTCCATTTTCTGGAAAGTTCTTTCTTCTTCTTACAATACTCTGCTCAAATGACAACATCCTTAGACAATTAATTACTCTTATCCCTGGGCTACTATAGCATTGTGCCATTTTCTCCAACATAAGACTTATTTCTATCATCCCAATTAAACTGTGAGATCCTAAAGAACAAGGATGATGTCTTTTTTTATTCTTCAAGGGCAAGGATTTCATTTTATCCATTTTTAAATTTATTTGGCTGCCTAAATGAATGATTTTTGATGATTCACTTATTCAATAAAATTTTATTTCTCAATTAACTAAATAACAAATATAAAGACCTTAATGCATGACATGCATTTAGATTTTTGCATTTTCAAATGCTTTTCCTGCTCCTATAGATTAAAAGTATATGGCTCGCCCTAACCAGTTTGGCTCAGTGGATAGAGCGTCGGCCTGTGGACTGAAAGGTCCCAGGTTCCATTCCGGTCAAGGGCATGTACCTTGGTAGTGGGCACATCCCCAGTAGGAGGTGTGCAGGAAGCAGCTGATCTATGTTTCTAACTCTCTATCACTCTCCCTTCCTCTCTGTAAAAAATCAATACAAATATATATTTTTAAAAAATGATATGGCTCCACTCTGAGGAGTTTGAATTCTTTGAGGAGGACACCCTGGTTGTGTGTGTTCTTATAGAGGGAGCCAGTATGAGGTTTAAAAATAATCCCTAGACATGCTGAAAGAGTGATTAAATCCATAGTCAATTTGCATCCATTCCCATCTTTAGGGATTCTCAGGCCCAGGCATGACTTGTAACTAGTCCCTGTAGTGGCCCTTTCATCACAACCAGCCAAAGCATTGTGAACCAGGTAGCCATTTCTCTCTAAAGGTTTCCTC
This sequence comes from Cnephaeus nilssonii, assembly GCF_951640355.1. Taxonomy (NCBI): domain Eukaryota; kingdom Metazoa; phylum Chordata; class Mammalia; order Chiroptera; family Vespertilionidae; genus Cnephaeus; species Cnephaeus nilssonii. Next base: position 58,645,408 of record NC_137081.1, read on the forward strand.
CTACACCCCAAAGACTTCCATGTTATCCTCATGGGGCTGGAGGCACTGACTGTGCATAGCACTTGTTGTAGGTGATAAAAGAAATGATTCTGCTGTTTAAAAAAGTCTGTGGATCCACAGCGCTAACCTCCATTTGCTCCCTTGGTGGCCTTACCTATCACCTTTCCCCCAGCCCCTGCCACTACTATCATATTGGTGCACACATTTTTACGTGGCTCCAGACATTGCCCCAAAGTTTTTCAAATTCCTTATCAAGTCTTCCTTTTCACATGCTAAAATAAAATTTAAAAATAGTCTAAAAATTAAGAGACTGTCACTTTATCAGCATGTATGATATCCTGATATTGATTCCCATGATGAGAATTACCAGTTCCTCAGCCTGGCATTCTTTTTTTTTTTTTTAATTAAATTTTATTGGGGTGACAGTAGTCATCATGGACATATAGGTTTCATGTGTGGATTATTAATTTACAAAATCTGTATATAGGACCATGTGCCCACTACCCAAAGTCAAATCTTCTCCTGTCACCTCATATTAGGACCCTTTTCTCCCCCCACACCTCTCCCTCTGGCAACCACCACACTGCTGGTTGTGTTCATAAATTTCAATTTTATATTCCACATATGAGTGAAATTATATAGTTCTTAGCTTTTTCTGTCTGACTTATTTCACTTCACATAATGGTCTCAAGGCCCATCCCTGTTGTTGTAAATAACGCTATTTCATCCTTTCTTATGGCCGTGTAGTACTCCATTGTGTGTATATACCACATTTTTATCCAGTGCTCTGTTGCAGGGCACTTTGGCTGTTTCCAAATCTTGGCCACCGTGAATAATGCTGCAATGGACATAGGGGTGCATATATCTTGGCATATAAATGATTTCAAGTTTTTTGGGTACATACCCTGGAGTGGGGTTGTCGGGTCATATGGTAGCTCTATTTTTAAGTTTTTTGAGAAATCACCAGACTGCTTTCCATAGTGGCTGTACCAGTCTGCATTCCCACCAGCAGTGAATGCGGGTTCCCTTTTTTCCACAACCTCTCCAACACTTGTTATTGCTTGTCTTGTTGTTAATGGCCACTCTAACTGGTGTAAGGTGTTATCTCATTATAGTTTTAATTTTCATTTCCCTGATTGCCAGTGAGGTTGAACATCTTTTCACATATCTATTGGCTGTTTGTATGATTTCTCGGGAGAGGTATATTTTCAGGTCCTCTGCCCACTTTTTGATTGGATTGTTTATTTGTTTGGTGTTGAGTTTTATGAGTTCTTTATATATTTTGGAAATTAAACCTTGGTCAGAGCTACTCTTTGCAAATACCATCTCCTATTTGGTTGGCTGCCTGTCCTGTTGTCTTGCCCATTTCTTTTGCTGTGCAGAAGCTCTTCAATTCAAAATGGATCAAAGACTGAAACATAAGACCCGAAACTATAAGTCCACATAGAAAAAAATATAGATACCAAACTTATGCACCTGGGTGGCAAGGGAGGTAAAGGCAAAAATAAATGAATGGGACTATAGCCTGGCATTCTTAATGTCCAACATAGTTTAATCTCACAACTGTTGGACCACTTTTCCCCATAATAACACAGTTAGCTAACAGCCTTTGACTTTAGCTTGAGAAACATCTCATGTATGTAATGCCAAGCTCTTTAATAAATAGGAGTGAATTAAATTAACTTGTTGTGCTTTTTTTACAAATATGCTTTTTGTTAACAAATTGTGGAAGGCTTAGATTTCATTTTAATGTAGCACCTTTTTAGAGGTATTACATGAGAGTTTACAATTATTCTAGCACATAGAAGTGTACTGATTTTAAATTTATTTAATATATAAATATGCTTACAAAATTTAAATAGCTAAAAAAATCAGCCAGAAGAGAAGCAAAGCTGATATTTTAGCCGTTTAAGTAAAGAAAAAGCCCATGTAATACAATTAACTGATGATAATTCATATTTGTTCACTGATTATCTTAGTATATTACAAAGGTACTATTATTTTAGTTTTAGTAAGCATATATAGTTGTTGACTATAGAGGGTACTATATTAAAATAAGATAGCAGTTTTTTGAAAATTAAATTTATTGGGATAACATTGGTTAATGAGATTATGTAGGTTTCAAGTATACAATTCTATGATACATCATCTGTATATTGCAGCGATTTTCAACAGGTGTGCCACAAGAATTTTTAAAACATCCAATGCATGACTGTTTAGTCAGGGGCACTTCTTCTTTACATTAAATTGTCAAATAAGTAAATAAAAAAGACAACAACCAACACAACAATAACTGTCCAGTGGGAATGACCTGTCTTGAACCATAAATATATAGGTCATATAAAAGAATAGGTCATGGCGCATAATTAGATTACATCTGATTGGTTAATTCTTGGTAACAGAAATTTTTATACATAAGTATAGGCACCTGATTTTTAAAAAGTCACTTTGGAGCAGAAAGGGTCGGTAATTACTACTACTACTACTATTACTATTATTATTTAAAATTAAACCAAGTTATATCTTTTTACATCAGATCAGTAAAAAGTATATTTTTGGTGTGCCCCAGAAATCTAGTAATTCGTTTATGCATGCCATGAGATAAAAATGGTTGAAAACGGGTGGTATATCGCATTGTGTACCTGCCACCCAAAGTCAAATTTTCTTCTATTACCATATATTTGACTCCCTTTACTCTTTACTAACCCCCCTCCAAGAATGCAATTTTATAAAAAAAATACACTAAATCCTGAATATGGTCTTTCAACACTCTTCTTTATCTAAAAATCTATCAGTCTTTTTCAGCTATGTAACTTCCAGTAGAAATATAATCTATGATCTAAAAGAGATCTGCCTTTGTGAACGTCTCTGTAAATTTCCTTTAATAGAATTCTCTGTTCTTAGTTTTAAAATAGGAGATTATACTTTTGGATTACAAATTCACTATAAAGATTTAGTACATTTGTATTTACTAATAAGTGTACAATAAACTATTATGTCTAAATATTTAATGTTGAAATAACTGATAACATATAAATGTGCTTAGAAGTAATAGACTATAAATAATTTCCAAGTCTGAAAATCTTTAAAAAATATTTTTGTTCTTAGAGACCAGGATCACATAAGAAGATAGGTCCCTTTTGTCTCTTGTACACCTCTCTTTCCTTTAAATACTGACTTTTTTCCCTTAAATATAAAATCTTAAATAAAAGATTTTATCTTCTATTTCAACAATTAATATTATGTCTGAAAAACAGCATTCATAGTATTTAGAACTGCAAAAGATAGTAGAAATTTTATAGCACTAATATAATCTTGGCGTTTTATAGCTAGGAAATCCGAGTTCTAAAAATTATGAGGAATTTCTAAGGTGCTCACTAAAGTAGTACTAGAATCTGGATTTCCTTTCTATACCGGAGTCTTCTCAAAATTTCAAGAAGTTCAAAATACTGTGCTATCATTCTGGTTGGAGCATTTTTGAGGGAAAATGAAATTTGATTTAGCTTTCATTATTCTCTCTTTTCTATTCTTCTCTTTTTCTAAACTTCATAATCAATCTTTCTTCTACATGACTCCCCTAAACAAATTATCTATTTTCAGTAAATCCACATTTGATGTCAGGACTTCCTCAACAGCCAGTCACAAATGTCCTTTGTAGTAGCTGCTAATTTAATTCCCCCCTTTATCAGTCAAGTCCAGCAGCTAATATTTGACAGGCAAGAGTTACCATTCAGAATAGCTTTTGACATAGATCATTTAGTAGCCAGAATCCCAAATCAGTGACTTTGGAACTGAATCATACTGTGGGTGTATTTTTCTTGGTTTCATAGAGTTTTTAAAATTGAATTCGAATGCCTTTATGGAGGACAGAATCACCAGTGTGTCACAGTTTTCATATGCCCTATTACTTTCGTTTGTGACATCTGATGTTCAGTTTATATTATAAATATGGTACTAAGACCAACATAAATATTGCTTTGTATTTGTTCCAATTATTGGATATGAGAAAACATGGATATTTTCTTCTCATAGAGAACATTTGGAGAGGATGAAGAATCAGATTGATAGTGCCATTGACTTCAAAGACAGAAAAACATCGATCAGACCGTCAAACCTCAGAGGGAAGGTAGGGGAGGGTGAGGGTAAGGAGGAGAGATCAACCAAAGGACTTGTATGCATGCATATAAGCCTAACCAATGGACACAGACACCAGAGGGGTGAAGACATGAGTGGGGAGGGGGTGGGGGGGCAATGGGGGGATAAGGACACATATGTAATACCTTAATGAATAAAGAAAAAAATATATAAAAAAGACAAAATCTTTTTACTTAATAGTTAAAAAAAAACCTTAAAATGTTTTAAAATGTTTCTAACTATACATAATATTCTGACACATTTAAAATTCCTAATTCATTAAGTAGAAAGTTGCATAACATCCACTAGTGTGATTAAATGGGTCATTTAAAAAGGGTAATTCTACTTAAAGCTGCTATCATTTAAATGTATTTTTAAGTTGAATTTATTAGAGTGATATTCATTAATAAAATTATATAGGTTTTAGGTGTATAATTATATAATATATAATATCTATATCATATTCTGGGTTCATCATCCCAAGCCAAGTCTCCTTCCAACACAATTTGTGCCTCCTTTAGCCTCTTCTACCTCCCCCACTCCCATTTCCCTCTGGTAATCACCATATGGCTGTCTGTGTCTGAGTTGTTTTATTGTTATTGTTGTTTTTATTTATTTTTTCCTTAATCTCCTTACCTTTTTCACAAAGCCCCCCAAACTCCCTCCCTGCTGACAGCTGTCAATCTGTTTCCTGTATCTATGAGCCTGTTTCTATTTTGTCAGTTTATTTTATTCATATGATTTGAAATTTTTAAAAAGTTAATTATAAAATTTCAAATAAAGAGAAAACTTAAAAAACATTAAGAGAGTTCATTAGTATTTTAGTATATATCTTAGTGTATTATGGAATTAATATTTCAAATTTATGGACTTTAAAGAGAAATACAGTAGTAATATTTTACTTAATATTTCACAATATCAAGAAAAATATTGCATTGTCTTTTACTATAAATGCAATGGCAATCAGCAAATGGTAAAGCTAATAAATGTCACTGGTAAGAGCTTTAAAATATGTATAAATTATAGTTTCATTCAGTAAATTGGAGGATGATCATACCTAATCACAATGATTAAAATACCTCGGCTTATAAATAATGTTTAAAATGAGTTTTTCTACAACAAATGTCATGAAAGTGAAATATGGCCTGCATAAAACAATAAGAAATAGGCTGAGAATTTTGCTTTCACTATGTTTTCTCTACAAATGTATTACAAATTAATAACAAAGAAATTTAAATTGTTCTTTTCAACAAATATTAACAACTAATAATTAATCTGAATCTGAATAAGCATATCAAAATACCAGATAATAAAAAGGATTGGAATCTTGTTTGCAAACAATCAAAATTATGAAAATTACTATGGCATGATATAAATATTTTCTTCATTGACTAAGAAAATGTGAACTTTGTTTTGGGTATATGTGACAATATATAATAATTGCTCAGATGGTTTTGTGAAGAAAGACTTTTCCATTTTAAAGGTATTAGATGTTTTAAGCAATAATTTGACAATAAATGATGGTTATCACTTTTTCATCATAATATGCTTCTCAATATTTCTCATAAATATCTATTCAATTTTATTGGATATTTTTTAGCATTTAATATTTTGCTTGTCTTTTCCAAGTGTAAAGTATACAAATATACCATTTTATTTTTCCCAATGGAATAGGGCTTTAAATTTTTTATTATTTTTAAAAAAGAACTTCTATTGTGTATAGGATCTAAACCAATAGTTTGATCAATGTTAATGCAGTCATGGTTTTTTTGGTGTGTATTTTAAAATTTGTATTCTACATCACAACATTAAAAAAATAAATCTGTCCCTTCACTAGACTAGTGTTAGTTTGATGATTATACTAATATTAACTGCTTCACTTGAGTAAGCAAAGAAGAAGTAAAATACCAGTCAGACCAGCTGTTAATTCACAGTGTTGTACTATGCTTATTAAAAATACCCAAAAGATGTACCTTTGTGGTTCAGCCTTTTGAATTAGAATCAGAATATTAATCATGCCTCAGGCCTAAATTAAACATTGGAAGGCCCCTTAAGAATTTTCACCAAATTTTCTTGGATTTTTCTTTATTGGGTCTTCCTGGACTCTGTTTAGCTCTGTAATTGCTTTGCTCCTTTGTTGATAGGTTAAAGCACAATGTGATTTTTTCCATGTCATAATATTTAAGAGGATTGCGCAATGGTCTCCTCCAGTTGCAATGAGCAGCTGAGACACTGATTTATAACAGAAATAATATTTACAATGTCAAATAAAGTGTGGAATAAGAATAATTCTGTATCTCAAAGTTCATAGTGGTTGACCTCTTATATCTGAGTATGCAAATGAAATAAAAAATATTTTCAAAAACCTATCAGGCATGTTCAACATATACTATAGTTTATTTTAGAAAATGGTCATTTTTACTAATGACCATATGCCTGCCTACTTACATATGAACACAGCTTGAAGAGTAGAAAAGTGTGATTAGCAGTACCATTTGTGCACCTAGCTGTCTAAGTCAGTGTCTGGAGTACATTATTTATGCTGGACTGCAATTTGAATTCCACACAGTTGAGACAAAAAATAAGTTATGATTTCATATATATTTTTTAATGTTTGACATATCTATATGCTCTTACTCTCAAGGTAAAGGGATAAAATGGACAAATGCATCAATTTGACGTTATGTATTGTTTTGAAATAAATAATCTAACTATATAATAGAGGAATATGCAAATTAGTCAGGACACCATAATGTCATGACTGAGCAGCAGGGACCTGAGGCTGCATGGCACCTGGTCAGGGCAAGGGACCTCAGGCTGCACCCCCAACCCAAACTCCAGGCTGAGGGACCTCCGGCCATGCCCCCCCATCCAGTAGGGTTTGACAGGGGACCTCAGGCCACGATCTTTGCCTGGCAGGGCTTGACGGAGGACCTTAGGCTGTGACCCCGCCCTGGTGCCAGGGCAGGAGACCTCAGGCTGTGCCCTCCACCTGGCAGGGCTTGACAGGGGACCTCAGGCTGTGCCCTCCACCCAGTGGGGCTTAACAGGGGACCTTAGGCCATGCCCCCCTCCCCAGTGCCGGGCTGGGAGACCTCAGGCTGTGCCCACCACCCGGAGGGGCTTGACGGGGGTGGGGCCAGCCGGGTCTGGGTCTCACCCAATGGAGGTGTGGCCAGCTGGGTCTGGGTGTCCTGCGTTTTCAAAGCACCTGCAGGTGGTGGACAGGGACTTGACTCTAGGTCCTGTGGTGCACCACAGAATCTGACAGGAGGGAGATTTTCATATACATTTTACCAATTTTCTTTCATCTCTGACACTTCTATTATAGGGAAAGGGCAAATAGCAATATTAAAATATTTCCTCTAATTAATTCCCTTTTATAAATGTGCATGAATTTCTAGCACTGGGCCACTAGTGATAATAATAAAGTGCCAGTGCACTTCATATATTATAAAACTTCTCTTTCCATTTCTCAATTGAATTTATGATTAACTACTCACATTTAAATAAGAGCTCTGTTAATATGAATCTTCCATAATTATTTGTGGAAAAAGAAAACATGTCTGTTAAAATTGATATTTAAATTTATGAATATTTGTTTGAAACAACATGTTCAGGTTTTTAAAGGTTTGCCTAACAATATTTTGGCTGACTGATACAAATATGGACTTTATCTTCTATATTATGTAACATAGAATAATAAATATATCTCCATATAATAAACAAGGAAAAAAACACTTATCAACTTATAGTATGGTTAAGACCCACACAGTTCAATCCCATGAGATCATGGGTCAACTGTTTATTAAAAATATGCTTGGTCAGCCCTGGCCGAGTGGCTTAGTTGGTTGAAGCATCATCCCATACACCAAAAGGTTGTGAGTTCAAATCCTGGTCAGGGTATATACCTAGGTTGTGGGTTTAATACCCAGTTGAGGTGGGCACAGGAGGCAACCAATCGATATTTCTCTCTAACATTGATTTTAGTTTACTAGTGGTGATTTCTTTGGAAAATGATTTTTTTAAAGAGTTTATTTATGTTCACAGCAAAATTAAGCAAAAAGTATAGAGTTCCCATACATCCCTAGACCTCGATCAGGACTGCATTGAATCTATAAACCAATTTGAGAAGAACTAACAATATTGACAATATTGTCTTCCTATCCATGAACATAGACTATCTATTTAGTATTTCATTTCCTTCATCAGAGTTTTATAGCTTTCTTCTCATAGACCGCGTACATATTTTGTTAGATTTATACCTAAGCATTTAAATTTTGGGGTGCTAATTTATATAGTATTCTGTTTTCAATTTAAAATTCCACTTACTCATTTCTGTAACATAGGAAAGTGATTGATTCCTGTATATATGTATTCTTCAATCTTGCTATAATCACTTATTAGTTCCAGGAGACTTTGTCAAGTCTTTCAATTTTCTATATATAAAAAATTATATTATCTGTGAAAAATATGTTTTTATATTTTTTCCTTCCCAATATGTATATCTTTTATTTCCTTTCTTGTTCTATTATATTAGATACCACTTCACTACAATTTTTTAAAAAGAGAGTTTGAATTTCCAGATTCTCTTTATTGATGAAAGAAGACTTCTCCCTTGAATCTTGGGAAATCAGCATTTATCTGTATATAAATCTGTAACATTTTCATGTGGGAAAGATACTTCATAAGTGATTGTTGGGTATTCTTTATAAAACCACCCAACACTGCACTACCATGATCATAATCATAATCAAATTAGATCCAAACACAACCCAGATAAAGAGAAACAAACCTGACCTGGACTGAGGTAAGTTACACGTTGAAAAGGTTGTAAGACCTTGAAACAATAATAATAATAATCAACATGAGTCTGGGGTATTTGTAAGGGAGTTAATTTTAAGCATGTGAAAGATAAGAAAGTTTCAGGATCTATGAAACTGTCTAAATAGATTAGAGTGGGAAAAGTCATTGATATAGGTATACTCTCCTATGGTTTGGAATTTATTATGTTGATTAGACTTGAGCACCTGACATTGGTCTTAACAGTCTTTTATGTTGCTTAATTAAAGCCTGGATTTAACAATGGTCTAAAAGCAATGATGTTGCAATTCTGGCACATTCTTAGCATGCTGGAGGTTCAGGAAGAAAGGAATGCTGGTGTGGTTCTACAATGTATGCATCCTCTAAAGCATTTCTCAGAAGAGGCCAAGAGATTCTCCCAGCACCCTTACAAAGAAAAGTGGTGGCTGTCCTCTGTAGGCAGGGGATAACAGGGAAAGGGTCCACAGCAGAATAGAGTTCTGTGGTTTCTGTGGAAATAATAGGTCACTGAACGGAAGAGGACATATCATAGCTCTCAACCATTCATATAAACCACAGAGATAAAATAGTAAGAAGGAATCTATGAAACTGTCTAATTAACAGTGTCATTAGGGGCAAGATAAATAGTCCACTAAGTTATTGCTTGACAAATATAAAGAGAAAAATTGTGGGTCTGTCAAACAAAAACCTGACATGAATTGAAAAGTGGGAATTCACAGCCTCTTCTCCAGTTCCCTGTCCCAACTTTGTCTCGCATTAATTAACTGATGGAAAATTAATTATGAAGTAGTTCATCCATTTTTATTTATAGTAATAATTTCTACCAACTGGTTCCTCCTCTTCTCTCTAGAACCTCACAGAAGAAATCTAACCTCTATTCTAATGGATAATTCTCCTAATAATTGAAGACAATTGTGTGTTTCTGTCCACCCTCAAAGTTTGAAGTTCCCTTACTACTCTGGTTGTCACATAGTTGCAACCCAGTTTGTTAATGGCAATGTCTTGCATGCTTCAGCTGTGTGAGTTGAAGCCCACAGTTGGTCAGAGGTATTACCGCCATGCTTCTGGGTATAGCGCTTCTAATAATGTTGCCTAAAATAAAAATAGCTCCATTTCCAACTCTTCTGCAAGGTTGAATTTAATAGAATATAATCTTAAAAGTTGTGGAAAGATGGAATAAACAGTTGTTTAACAATGCATGTTTATGACAAATTATTTACAGTGTACCTTCCTCAAGCCATATTATCCCTCCACAAGTTAAAGCACATCAGAAATTACTTCTTGAAGTAGTCTTCAGGCATTTTGTCTTGGATTTGATAGCTTCAGTGTAACATCGCCATATATTTGTGATTCATTTCAAGTTGTGGTACCGCCAGAGGAAACATGGTGAGAATTTAGACCAGAGTAGACTTCGTACTATAAGTAATATATTTTACCCACCAAAGATGCTGTATTTCATATGACATGCTCAGTTTTCATGATACTCAAAATTCTGCATTTTCAATGAACACTAATATGGATAAGCCCAAATAAAAGCAATATTGATTTGAAAATGGATCTAAATGCTCATGAGAGGTGCCATAATTCTAGTCATTGTCAATTCCCTCACCACCTTGACAGTAATGAACCCATGAACAGTAGGATTTAATTACATCTCCTAGGAGCTACCAATCTAGTATATTCCCAGGTTAATGATTATTTTTTTCCCTTTTATGCTGCTGTTAGACTTTTTAAAATAATTCTTTATTGCTCAAAGTATTACATATATTATTACATATGTCTCCTTCCCCCCAAATAATTCTTTATTTGAGCAATAAAGAATTATTTTAAAAAGTCTAACAGCAGCATAAAAGGGGAAAAAATAATCTACCCCCAACCTCCAGCACATGCTCTCACCCTCCTAGTGTCTGCGTCCATTGGTTATGCTTATATGTATGCATACAAGTCCTTTGGTTGATCTCTTACCCCCACTCCTTCCCTGTCTTCCCTCTGAAGTTTGATGGTCTTTTCCATGCTTCTGTCTCTGGATCTATTTTTGTTCATCAGTTTATGTTGTTCATTATATTCCACAAATGAGTGAGATCATGTGATATTTATCTTTCCCCAACTGGCTTATTTCACTTAGCATAATGCTCTCCAGGTCCATCCATGCTGTTGTGAATGGTAAGAGTTCTTTCTTTTTTACAGCAGAGTAGTATTCCATTGTGTAGATGTACCACTGTTTTTTAATCCACTCATCTGCTATTGGGCACTAAGGCTGTTTCCAAATCTTAGCTATGGTAAATTGTGCTGCTATGAACATAGGGGTGCATATATCCTTTCTGATTGGTGTTTCTAGTTTCTTCGGATATATTCCTAGAAGTGGGGTTACTCAGTCAAATGGGAGTTCCATTTTTAAGAATTTTTTGAGGAAACTCCATACTGTTTTCCACAGTGGCTGCACCAGTCGCATTCCCACCAGCAGTGCACCTGGGTTCCTTTTTCTTCACATCCTCTCCAGCACTTGTCCTTTGTTGATTTGTTGATGATAGCCATTCTGACAGGTGTGTGATGGTACCTCATTGTCATTGTGATTTGCATCTCGCGGATGATTAGTGACTTTGAGCATGTTTTCATAGGTCTCTTGGCCTTCTGTATGTACACTTTTGAAATGTGTCTATTTAAATCCTTTCTCCATTTTTTGATTGGATTGTTTATCTTCCTTTTATTAAGATGTATGAATTCCCTATAAATTTTGGAGATAAAACATTGGCAAATATGTTCTCCCATGCAGTGGGCTTTCTTATTGTTTTGTTGATGGTTTCTTTTGCTGTGCAGAAGCTTTTAATTTTGATGTAGTCCCATTTGTTTATTTTCTCCTTAGTTTCCATTGCCTTAGGAGCTGTAACGGTAAAGATAGTGCTACAACATATGTCTGCTATTTTGCTGCCTGTGGATTCTTCTAAGATTTTTATGGTTTTCCGTCTTACATTTAAGTCCTTTATCCATTTTGAGTTTATTTTTGTGTATAGTGTAAGTTGATGGTCTAGTTTCATTTTTTTTTGTATGTATCTGTCCAATTTTCCCAACACCATTTATTGAAAAGACTGTCTTGACTCCATTGTATGCTCTTGCCTCCTTTGTCAAATATTAATTGAGCATAATGGCTTAGGTCAATTTCTGGGTTCTCTGTTCTGTTCCATTGGTCTATATGTCTGTTCTTATGCCAGTACCAGGAAGTTTTGAGAACAGTAGCTTTGTAGTATAGCTTGATATCTAGTATTGTGATCCCACCTACTTTGTTCTTCTTTCTCAGGATTGCTGCAGCTATTCGGAGTCTTTTTTTATTCCATATGAATTTTTGGAGAGTTTGCTCTAGGTCTGTGAAATATGCCATTGGTATTTTAATGGGGAGTGCATATAATCTATAGATTGCTTTGGGTAGTATGGACATTTTAATGATGTTGATTCTACCAATCCATGAACACAGTATATTCTTCCATTTTTTAATGTCTTCCTCTATCTCTTTTTTCAATGTTCTGTAGTTTTCTGAGTACAGGTTTTTTTTTACCTCCTTACTTAAGTTTATTCCTAGGTATCTTACTATTTTTGGTGCAATGGTAAATGGGATTGTTTTGTTTTTTTTCTCTCTTTCTGTGAGTTCATTATTGGTATATAAAAAAGCCATAGTTTTCTATGTGTTAATTTTGTATCCTGCTACATTGATGAATTCATTTATTAAATTTAGTAGTTTTTTTGATGGAGTCTTTAGGGTTTTTATGTCATCTGGTAATAATGACAGTTTTACTTCTTCTTTTCCAATTTGGATGCCTTTTATTTCTTCTTTTTGTCTGATCACAATGGCTAGTACTTCCAGTACTATGTTGAACAGGAGTGGTGAAAGTGGGCATTCCTGTCATGTTGCTGTTCTTGGGGGAAATGGTTTTAGTTTTTGCCCATTGAGTATGATGTTGGCTGTATGTTTGCTATATAAGGCTTTTATTATATTGAGGGATGATCCCTCTATTGTCACTTTGCTGAGAGGTTTTTTTTTATCAAGAAAGGGTGTTGGATTTTGTCAAATGCTTTTTTTCTGCATCAATTGATATGATTATGTGATTTTTATTTCTCAATTTATGTGATGTATCATGTTTATTGATTTGTGGATATTATACCTCCTTGCATCCCCAGAATAAATCCCACTTGGTCATGGTGTATGATCTTTCTCATGTAATGCTGGATCCAATTTTCTAGAATTTTGTTGAGGATTTTAGCATCTATGTTCATTAGAGATAATTGGCTTGTAATTCTCTCTCTCTCTCTTTCTCTCTCTCTCTCTCTCTCTCTCTCTCTCTCTCTCTCTCTCTCTCTTTTGTAGTATCTTTATCTGGAATTAAAGATACTACCTGTTTTGGAATTAGGGTAATGCTTGCTTCATCGAAAGAGTTTGGAAGTGTTCCTTCCTCTTGAATTTTTTTGAATAATCTGAGGAGGACAGGTTTTAGTTCTTCTTTGAATGTTTGGTGAAACTCCACCGTGAAGCTACCTGTCCCCGGGCTTTGTTTCCTGGAAGTTTTCTGATTACTGCTGCAATTTCCTCCGTAGTTTTCAGCCTATTCAGATTTTTAAATTCTTCCTGATCGAGTTTTGGAAGGTCCTAATTTTCTAGGAATATGTCCATTTCTTCTAGGTTGACCAGTTTGTTGGAATAGAGTTGTTCATAGTATTTTTTTTTTACAATCCTTTGTATTTTGATGGGGTCTGTTGTTATTTTGCCTCTTTCATTTCTGATTTTGTTTATTTGGATCCTCTCTCTTTGCTTCTTTTGAGCCTAGCTAGAGGTTCATCAATCTTGTTTATCCTTTCAAAGAACCAGCTCTTGGTTTTATTGAGCTTTTGTATTGTGTTTGTTTTTTTCTTCATCTCAATGTCATTTATTTCCACTCTGATCTTTATTATTTCCTTTATTCTGCTCACTCTGGGCTTTTCTTGTTGCTCTCTTTCTAATTCTTTAAGTTGCAGAGTTAGATAATTCATTACCAGTTTTTCTTGTCTTTTGAAGTAAGCCTGTAATGCTATGAACTTCCCTCTCAGGACTGCTCTCACTGTGTCCCATAGGTTTTGGATTGTTGTGTTTTCATTGTCATTTGTTTCCAGGGATTTTAAAAATGTCTTCTTTGATCTCTTTGGTAAGCCAATCATTGTTTAATAACATGATATTTAGTCTCCACGTGTTTGATTTTTTTATTGTTTTTATTGTAGTTGATTTCTAGTTTTATGCCATTGTGATCTGAGAAGATGCTTGATATGATTTCAATCTTCATGAATTTGAAGAGACTTTGCCTGTGTCCCAATATGTGGTCTATCTTTGAAAACATTCGTGTACACTTGAGAAGAATGTATATTCTATAGCTTTGAGGTGAAATGTTCTGCAGATGTTGATTATGTCCATCTGATGTAGTGAGTCATTTAGGATTGCTGTTTCTTTGCTGATGTTTTGTCTAGAGAATTTATGCAGTTATGCTAATGGCATATTAAAATCCCCTATATGATTGTATTGCTGTCAAACTCTCCCTTGATATCTTCCAGAAGAATTTTTATGTATTTGGGTGCTCCTGCCTCGGGTGTATATATGTTTACCAGCGTTATATCCTCTTGTTGAATTCCTCCCTTTAGTATTAATGAAGTGGCCTTCCTTATCTCTTGTTATGGCCTTCACTTTGAGGTCTATTTTGTCCAATATAAGTATTGCTATCCTAGCTTTTTTTTCCATTTCTATTTGCCTGAAAAATGTTTTTCCATACCTTCACTTTCAGTCTGTGTGAATCCCTTGTTCTGAGGTGGGTCTCTTGTAGATAGCATATATATGGGTCATGTTTCCTTATCCATTCAGCTACTCTATGTCTTTTGATTGGAGCATTTAGTCCATTTTTATTCACTTACTCTTTAAATAAAGATATCAACATTTTTGCAGCAAATACCACATCCTAAAAGTTGTGAAACCAAAGGAAAGTAACTCATGTGTTTCTAATTAATATTTCAGAATAGAATTTTAAGGAAATAATTTATAAAGCCCCCAGAATTTTCAAGCCTAAACTATTTCTAACATTAAGAGTTTACATTCTTTAAAAAACAAAGGCCAAGCCATTTTTAAGATAAACATACTTATCAAAGGAGAGACAAGATATTTACGCCTTTTAGAGATACTTTGCAAGTATCAAGTTCAGTGCATATTAGGACTTGGTAACTTTACACACAATTCAGTGAACCAAATGCAGCTAGTGTTCTTTAACTGGTGTCACTAGACCATTAGAGGTCAGTGAAATCCCTGAAATTGTATAGTTTTTGGAACAAAGTTATATGAAAAAATTTTTGCAGATTTGTCAGATTTTCAAAGTTGTCCCCAAAATAGACTTCCTGAAAGATTAAGTAGCTTTGATAGATAAATATGATGTGCGATATATTCACAAACTGATAGTCCTTGCTTTTACAATTTGGGGTTTGAAGGAGATATTGGAGCTTTCAAGTGGGATATTCATGAGTGGCAGGAGGGAAAGTCTAGATGTCAGGTACATTTCAGATTACGCTCTGTTTGATCTGGCTAGAACACTGTAGGAATTAGTTCCTTCAAAATGTGTCTGGAAAGGCTAACACAGTAGGTGTGTTTATAACTCTTCAAAAGAACCAGATCAGGAGACTTGGAGATTAATGGTCTTTGTTGTACAAGGCCAGGTATAAGCTCAGGTAGCCTCCTAGGCAGTTCTCTACATTGCCATGGCAATGGATTTCAGCCGGACCTAGAGAAGCAACTTCTGTTGATGGAAGATAGATCCTTCATATCCATGGGCCACAGTTCTTTAAGAAATGAAATAGCGTGTTTTATTGTAGAATAGTGCTTTATTTTTTTATGTGGTTATATTGCATTTATAAAGAAAAAAAGATTAAAGCAAAAACAAAAGTGTTAGATAAATTAGTGAGAGTAAATATCACTGGAGTGAAAATTTGCAAATTTTCTAGTCATTTAGAATTATCAAGGATCTTATTATTTGTGTCTGATTTTAATTTACACAGTTGTTAAGACAAGTCCTCTCTCATGAAAATATTTAAGATTATATTTTTGGGGAAAGGATAAATTGTGTGGGATATTATCTAAACATATTTTTATCAGTGCCCTGAAAAATAATTTGGAATAATATGAACTTATTACTTTGTGGTCATAAGTTAAAGTGTAATAATGTCAGCAGTTGGACTTTTGGAGGAGTTTGGCTTTCTGGTTTGTTTTTTTTTGCTAAAAAATATTTTTTGTATTCTATATCCTTGCTTTAAATTGTTTTATATCCATGTCTCTCATACTTTATTGTGAACAATAATTCCAGAAGAACCATGTCAAAATCCCCATTAGGATTTAGTAGTTCTGGAGGGGGTCCTGAAATTCTGCATTTTTAATAAGCTCCCAGGAGAGGCCAGTGTTGCTGGTCTCTGGATCACACATTGAATAGCCAAGAACTGTATAATATGTTTGTTATGATTCTTCAAATGTACTATGCAATTAAAACATTTACAATTTTATATAAAAGGTACATTGTATATAAAGAGTACATTCATTAAACAGAATCAAAATAAAATAAATTCATGAAACAGCTCTATACTGAGATAAATAGCAGTTTCCATCTGAAGTAACATTAAAAGTAAAAATGTTTGCCTGGCAGGTGTTTCCCAGTGGTTGAGCGTCAACCAGGAGGTCAAGGTTTGATTCCCATTCAGGGCACTTGCCCAGGTTGAGGGCTCAATCTCAAGTGTGGAGTGTGCAGGAGACAGCCTATCAATGATTCTCTCTCACCATTAATGTTTCTATCTCTCTCTCCCTCTCCTTTCCTCCCTGAAATTAATAAAAAAATATTTTTAAAAAAGTAAAAATGTTACAGGTTAGAAATTTTACTAAAAGAAAGACTGTTTTATGTTTGACATTTTTAAACATTTATTTTATCAGATGATTGCAGAGCTGTGTAAAGTGTCTATGCTCATAGCATAATTGTCATGAATGCTCCAGTTCCTTTTTAGTGGGTATTTTAGATAGTTTATGAGATTAGAAAGCCAGAAAATCTTACTGGCAAATTCTTTATCATTTATTTGAATGGTAAGATAGCTCCTGGCAATAGTGACTTTGGAGAGTGATTTAAAATTGTGCGCGTGCGTGCGTGCGCACACACACACACACACACACACACACACACACACACACACACCCTGCATTTAAAATTCAATATTCTTATGTAAAACTGAGTAGGATGAACCTAGTTCAAATCTGCAATCAGCACCTATTTGACCTGCTGAGAATTGGTTGGGTTTTGGACCACCATGTGGCTTATTTCCTAATGTACAGTAAATTTCTTTTAAAATGAAGGTGTGTGTGCTTTTGGACTTTGGCAGAAAGGACAAAACAGGTGCATAATGAACTATAAATTTTAGTGTATTTACGAGTATTTATAGCTCACCGTAAGGCTTTACTCTCTGCGTTTTTCAGATTTCCTCTGAACTTGGCTCTGCCAGCAGGTTCAGTATGTTTGACCTTCTGACTAGAAGAGCTACATCAGGGCCACATTAGCCGGCAAATGTTTTATTTTTGTGGAGAGACTTACAGCTTGAGAGAGAAGGCTAGAATGCTTCCTAATAACACATACTGTTGGCAATACTTTCGGCAGAAGTTTGCATTTATTTTTAATTCCAGTTTCATATTTTCTTTTAAGATATAATTAGTGGTTAATGTTATAGTAACAATACTCTTTTTTTTTTAAAAATGTAGATGTCATAATCTTTCCAATGTGCATTATCATTTGTCTATAATGGGAGCTTTTGAAGGTGGAAATCCTATTGAATGTGAAGGGACAGTTAACTATGCTAGCTTTCTGCCTATTCTAGGGATTATTAACAAATTACATAGATTTGAATCTCTAGACCTGGTTAATTTGGACCAGTGCAGGGATGATTGCCCGAGTTAACTGTGTTGGGTTTGCTACACAAAAGAGAAAATGGTGTTGATTGACAATGACGTCTTTGCCACTTCAACTGTGGCTTGGTGCTTCACGTGAGATGTAGCTCTGCTATTCTGGCTTATTTTCCTTCATGCCTGCACAGCATGGCTGCAGTGGGATAAGGAAGGAAAACTGTGTGTGTGGCCTCCTCAGCAGGAGCAAGTCCTGGGGGCCCACTTGTGGGCGGAGGCCTGCTGAGAAAGGTGTCAGAGAAAGGTCTGCTCTGGGGACCAAGGCTGTCACTCAAAGATCCCCTACTAGGTGGCAGTGCTGGGGCAGGAGGGGCGGGGTGAGGGGGGGAAGGCAGTGCACATTGGAACAAAATACTCTTGTTTTCATTCAATAGAATAAAAAAGTGTTTACAAATGAAGTATTAAAGGCATTGTTGTTTTTTTCTCTTTTTTGCCATTTTTCCTTAATCACCTCATTAATTTCCAGTTTGGAAAATTAAAATATTCAGCAGTCTGGAACTATATGGCTCATTTATTCCACTTTACTTATTTACTTTTTCAAAGTAAAATGGATAAAATCAATTAACAGATTTAAGCCCATTTACTATAATTTGAAAAGCTGCTAAACAATACATTTCCCTTTCTTCACAAAAGTGCTAGAAAGTTAATCTCTTTCTCAAATATTTTTAAGAAAATGGTATATTGTTATTCTTCGGAGGTTTAAGTTAAGTTTTGCCCAGACCCAGAATATGGGCTAAACAGGCTGCGCAGGAATTCTAGCATATGCTATCAAAAATACCACAACACGGACTTGTCTATTTATATGAAAAGCTTAAATAATTAATACATCAATATTCTGATTCTCTTCCACCTGGGTGTAATGGTAAATCTAGTTCTAAAAATAATATATTCCAATGATGTGTTGGGTTTTAAATGAAATACTGTAAAGAAATGGCAAAATAACTTTTTAATACCAATTTGGAAACAATTATGATTGATAATAGTGTGTACACACATGCACACACACACACACAATCTCTAAAATATTATCAAGTATGTTAGAATGAATAAAGTTATTTCTCATGGGTCGAATGGAGAGAATATAAATTAAAGCTGGAGAGGGCAAAAGAATATGTTAATTATGCCCAGGAAAGGGGGAATAAAAGAAATTGCTAAATGATCTACATATGAAGATCTTCAGATCTGCCTGAAGCTGGACACACTTCTGACTATAGTAATCTGCCAATTGAAGCACAAGTTGTTCTCCTCCTTATCAAGAAAAAAAAGGAGTAACAACATCCGAGAAATAGGCCTTCAGGAGCACAACTTCATCAGTATCTAATACTGAGAATGCACACAGGAGTATCAGGAACACTGAGCAGCATATGATAAGAAAGATGTTTAAACCAATGCTTGGGACAGTTAGAGATCCATAAACATTAGATGTAATTGAGATACACGTGCACACATGCACAAACACACACATGCCATGAACGTTAGAAAGAATTGCTCTCTCTATACTATCTAACAAAGAGGCAATATGCTAATTGACTACCATGGCCTCAAAGATGGCGGCACCCACAGCCACAAGATGGAGGCGCCAAGTCCCCTCAGCCCCGCCAGGGTGGCAGGCATATGGCACGGCTGGGCCTGCCCGTAGGCCATGCAGTGAGCCTGCCTCCGAAGTCCCCCAGTCCCCTCAGCCCCCCAGCCGCCCAAGGCCGGCCAAAGGAGCAGGCAAGCCTTGGATGGCAGCTGCCCAGCCGCCCAGGGCCACCCAACGCTCAGGTAACCAGGGCCGGCCAAGGCTTGCGCTGCCAGCAGTGGCAGCATCAGAGGTGTGGTGGGGGCATTGCCTTCCCCTGATTGCCGGTTGCCTCCCGCCCCTAAGGGGGCAGGCCATGCTGAGGGACCCCCCCTCCAGTGTACGAATTTTCATGCACCGGGCCTCTAGTATATACATACATACAATATCAACCATGTATATAGAGAATAAAAAGAAGTAGGAAGAAATGTGCACAGCTTTCATAAGGCTAGAAATGCTTATCTTTTTTATTTTAGTTTTTAATTAAGTAGTTATGTGCTTGTTGTGGAAAAGTAAATGGGTATTTTTTATGCAGAACTATATTATAGCTCTACTGTTTATATTAGTATATGAACTTAACATGGGTAATTTATTTAGATGCATATCCATATCTTTATATCTTCACTGAGGATTCTAATAGCACAAACATAGCTGATATAACAAACATCCAATGAAAGATATTTTAAAGTTTCTCTTAAAAGCCTGTGTTAATAACCTGATAATGCTTTGTTGTGGCTTTCTGAAAATGTGTGAAGTGTTCTGACAGTGTGTCAACAGAGTGTCAAACATGGTGAGAGAGAAGCTAAGAATTGGAATCAGAGTGTCACCAAGTGTTAAAGCTAGAAGGGACCTTAGACCCCCTTCATGTTGGAAGTGATGGGGCTGAAGCCCAGGAGGATTAAGTGATTTGTTCAAGGTCACATACAGAGCGAGTAAGGACCAAGAAGTAGAACCTGGGTCCCCTGGCTCCCAGTTCTATTCTTTTTTAGGTTTGCAATTTTGCTTCTAACTATATTAATTGTTTTGTTTTGTACAGAACCAAACACAGATTGTAGAAATGAGGGAGTCGGTATTTCTCTGGAATCTGAGTTATTTTAAAGGTCACTCCATCTCTCATTAGTCAGAGCTATCTACCCAATCATTTATTTAAGCCTTCATTCTACATGTAACTCCTGGAGTTATTAATTCTCCTGACAATGGGAAGTAAGAGTTTTACTTTTGAATAAATACAGTCATCTTTCACTTTAAATCTACTTTTCATTTCTGTTTTTATTTCTTGCATTCTTGCTTTTGTAATACACATGTCCTTTCTCTTTGCCCCAGTAAATCCTGACCACCAAGTGAATAGAAATTATTATTGTAGACATACAAGCATACACACAAGCACACACACAAACACACACACACATGCACACACACATACGTACACAAACAGACACGTCACATATGGAGCATTTGATAGCTTACAGATCACTTTCATACAAAAATTCTTGCCACTATTGCAAATTAGTTAGTTGGCTGTTTTCAAAAGCCCATTTTATAAATGAGAAAATAGTTAAAGAGCCATGATTTGCCAAAGTAAAGGCTCAAAACTAGGTCTTTATTTTTGAAATAGGTTTCCTTTCAATGTATGTAAAAATGCTGAACCGTATATTTTTAATGGATAATTAAGGTAAATGAGATTATTCAGAATAACTCTGTTATTTTAGAATTCATATAAAGAAGGATTATGTCATCTTTTTTACATACTTCTCAAGAAAGAGTTAACGTCCTGCTGACCCTGTGCTTGGCTAAAAGGCACATCACATTTATGATGGAGTAGAGAAATGACAGTAACTATAGCACCTATGCATTTTAAGTGTTTGACACACTCGAAAGAAGCTTTGGGCCCAGTCCACACGTGTCAGCATCTGGTCCCTAACAGATGAGCAATCTGAAAAGCTGGGCTGAGCTGTTTGCTTTGAAATGGGAAGGGATACCAGCTACAACACGTTTGGTCTTTCTTACCTTGGGATTGAGATTCAACCCAGAAGTTAATCTTTTGTTGGGACTTTTCAGTGTCTTTCCGGAAGTCAACACTTCTGATCGTTGTGTGATAAAACTGAATCACACCATCAAAGTACTCCTGTTAAATTAGAACAAATGGAAATCATATCATTATGCTAATAGTTAGGAGTGAAGCAGTCATGGGCCTCGTCACTCAAACTGGATGTGTGTCAGTCTCTGTCTAACCCCCGTCTTAAAAAGCCAGGCATTTCAGCTGCTGCAGTGACAGTTTCAAACCTAGAATGCTTGGTTATGGGGCAGTCCATAGCTATAACGGTACAAGGCTTTCCTACCAGATAGCCTTGTATTTTTAGACATTTCATTTGTGGAGACATCACAAGATAAATATCAAGTATCTTGAGCAACTTAGCTGTAAAATGCTTCTATTTCAAAAAAATTAAAACTGCTGACTGATTACAGAGTTTCTGTTTGAAATGATGAAAAAGTTTTAGAAATAGAGTGATGATTATGCAACATTGGAAATATAATTAATGCCATTGAATTGTATATTTAAAATTATTAAAGTGGAAATTTTTGTTATAGATATACAATTTTTAAATTAATAATGTAATATACCAAAATCAATCTGTACATTTTTATTAGTAATTGTATGCTATATAAATTTATATCTCAATAAAGCCAGATTTTTAATAAAATAGCATGTAGAATCTAAAAAAAAAAAAAAAATATATATATATATATATATATATATATATATATATATATATATATATACTAGAGACCCAGTGAATGAAATTTGTGCACAAGTCTGGCCTATGCCCTCTCACAGTGTGGGAGCCCCGCAATCGTTCGCCCCAAGAGGTAGCCCCCGCCCACCCATCTGGGGCTCCTTGATGGATTGCCCCAAAGAGGTAGGCCGGAGCTGGGGGTCCTGCCTCTGCGCTGTGCAGAGCCTGGGATCCTCAGGCCTCGCTGTGCAGAGCCGCGGGCCCTGCCTCTGCGCCGTGCACACAGCATCAAGCCCCCACCCACCCGCGCCGCACAGAGCCTTGCCCACGCAGCCTCCTGGTGATCACTTGTTGCTGCATGAGGGTGTCACGGCATGAGGGTGTGATGACCACATAGGCTTTTATTAATAGGACTAGAGGCCCGGTGCACAAAGTCCATGTCGGCGGGGGGGGGGGGGGTCCCTCAGCCCAGTGTGCACCCTCTCCAATCTGGGACCCCTCGGGGGATATCCAACTGCCTCTCACAATCCAGGACCACTGGCTCCTAACCGCTCGCCTGCCTCACTGCCTGATTGCCCCTAACCCCTCTGCCTGCCTGCCTTCCTGATTGCCCCTAACCACCTCTGCCTGCCTGCTTGATTGCCCGTAACTCCTCCCCTGCTGGCCTGATCTCCCCTAACTGTTTCTGCCTCGCCCTGCACCCAGGACCCAGGATTCCCTCCTCCAGCCAGTTGTAGGCACCTGGGACCCAGGATTCCTTCCCTCTGGCTTGCTGCAGGATCCTAGGACCTGGGCTGGCTTCACCCGGGCCAGCCGCAGCCGCAGGGGATCAAGTGTGGGTGGCTTCGCCCGGGCTGCAGCCACAGGTACCCGGGACCACAGGGCGGGTAGCTTGTCCCTCTTCCAGGCCGCAGGCGCAGGCACAGCCGCTGGCACCTGGGACCACGGGATGGGTGGCTTGTCCCTCTCCCGGGCAACAGCCCCAGCTGCTGGCACCCAGGACCATGGGGTGTGCAGCTTGTCTCTCTCCCAGGCCGCAGCCTGGCTGGTCCCCATTCCTCTCTCCTCAGTGTTGAGTGTCTGAGCTGTTACAGTGGGATGGCGTGAGGGCATGGCATGCATTTGCATATTATCTCTTTATTATATAGGATATTATTAGAGAATCTAAACTTAGACTAATTTTCAATGCTCTAAAATCTAATATTTTTAATTCTAACTGATTATAAAGATAAAATAACTTTACATTTAAGTTTGAATATTTAAAATTTTATTTTAAAAACATATATTTTTAGAAGATATATTTAATTTATAATTTCCAAGATTTTGCTACATTCCCTTCCCTCGTTTAGCCACTTAGAGAGTTAACAACTTATATCAGAGTCTTGTACAATGGAAAATGACCATTGTAGGAATTTGTGAAGAATCCTGGGCCAGGAGTCACGAGACCTGTGTCCTACTTCTGTCTTGTCCAATAGCTTGCAACATGCCTTTAGTCAAATTACTTACATCTCTGAGTCTTAGTATATCTAGTCTTCTATAATAAGAAGGTGATAGGCCAGATAATCAACAAGGCCCTTTGATCATCTTAAAGGTCTATGATTTATAACTCTCCTACATAATAATGTTACTAAATTAAGATTTTATTTTTCATGTGTGTTTGTTAAAGCAGACACATATGTGAAAAATCCAAATATGAAAGCAGAACAATTTGAAAATTATCATGCATTTATACCTGCATGAAAACATAATCATGATTTCTCGGGCTTTGTTAACATGCCATTAAATAAATATAACTCTTTAATTTTAAAAAAATACATCTCAAACATCTTTTAGATAAAATTGTGTTTAATGTATTTACTCGGTGGTAAATTTATTTAGTTAAGCATGTTAGTTCAAATGGTACCCAAATTTGGTTGAGATATGGATATTGAAACTGAAAGATTATAAGACAAAACCTTGAAGCCGGACCTCTATTTTATTCTTCAGAATATGCAAACTAATTTTTGGTTACCTTTTTGAACATGATAATGTGTTTAGAAATACCGAGTTTCATCAGCAACTTTATATATATATACATGTGTAATACTCTATACCCCCAAGCAATATTTAAACTCCCCCTACATTTTTAAAGATCATACATAACATATACCTTAATATAATTTAAAATATGTACAGGTTTTAATTTTTTAGGTCAATGCATGTAGCACACTTATCTGATATAAAAAAGTAAGGAATAATTTAAAAATCATCAGCATAGGGTTAACATGAAGTTTGTCATATTTCTGGAGTATAAAACCTATTAAGTCCAAATAAGAATATTCAAAATGTCAATTCCATTTTATGTGTACATAGTTTTATTGTCAAGTAGACTAAGCTATGGCACCCAAATGTTTAATCAATCACTAATCTTCATGGAGCTATAAAGCTATTTTGTTGATGTGGTTAACATGTGTACTATACTCAGTTGACTTTAAATAAAGAAAATTGCCATCTATAATGTGGGTGATCCTTATCCTATAAGCTAGAAGGCTTGACGGCAAAAACTGAGATTTTTCAAAGAAGAAATTCTACCTTGAGTTTGCAGCATTAACTGCTGCCTAAGTTTCCTGCCTGCTGGCCTGCCCACCCCATCCTCCTCCTGAGAACTCTGATACGCCATCCATCTTACCATTTAAACCTAATTTAGGACTATGGTGAAAGTTTAATCATATCACACTAGTTTAGACTTAAAGTAATTTGCTAGGCTGTAGAAGTAATGACAGTAGAAAATTAAAACTGAAAAGATGTGTTCATAAAAAAATAAAAGAAAAGAAATGAACCCAGAAAAATTGAATGAAAAGCTAAATAACAGTTCAGAACAATAAAAGATGTCCATGGCTATAAACTAACTAGAGGCCCGGTACACAAAATTCATGCACTACGCGGGGCGGGGTGGCGGGGAGGGCGGTTCACCAGCCCGGCCTGCGCCCTCTTGCAGTCCGGGACCCCTCGGAGGATGTCCCCCAGGAATCAGGCCTAAGCCAGCAGTCAGACATCCTTCTCACAGTCTGGGGCTCTCGCAGTCCAGGACCCCTCGCTCCTGACTGCCTGCCTGCAGCAGAGGCAGGAGAGGGTCTGGCCACCGTTGCTGCACTCACCAGCCATGAGCCCAGCTTCTGGCTGAGCAGCACTCCCCCTGTGGGAGCACACTAGTGTCATAGCGAGTAGTCGTTCTACCGTTCAGTTGATATGCATATTAGGGTTTTATTATATGGGATAATAAAAAGTCTAATTATATCCAACAACATTTAAGAAAGCAGGGTAGTACTTAATGATGTTTTAAAACTTGTTTTATCTTAACAGAAACTTGAAAAAATATATATTATTTGTGGTAAGAGAAGAGGGATATCTTTATAGTTGTTAGAGACACTTCACAATTAGTTTACAACTTCTCAGCAAGTGAATTTGGAAACACTATTGTTTTTCTTTAGATTGTCACTTTTGCCCAAGAAACTGGGCACTGTCCATTAGAAGTGGTCTCTTTGAGGTTTTCTCTCACATTTTTTGAGGTGAAACTTTGTGATGAGGCTGCATCTCAAAATCTCAGCCAAACACTTCCTCTTTTTTTCTTTGTTCAAAACAGAATTCTCTCTCTCTCTCTCTCTCTTTTAACTTTAAAAAATTCTTTTTTTTTCAATTACAGTTGACATTCAATATTATCTTAGTTTCAGGTGTACTACATAGTGGTTAGACATTTATAATTTAGGAATTTATCTTCTCAATAAGTCTTGTACCCATCATACATAGTTATTACAATATTATTGATTATATTCCCTATGCTGTAATTTACATCTCTGTGACTATTTTGTAACTGCCAATTTGTACATTCTAAGCCCTTCATCTTTTTCACCCAACCTCTTCCATCTGATAACCATCAGTTTGCTCTCAGACCATAAAATCATTGGTTCCTTCTTGAGGTCTGGAGTGAAGACAGGAGCTGATTTCCCTGGGTTCTCACCTTTTTCAGCTTACTCCATCCTAAATGGCATCTGCCCATTCAAAGCAGAATGCAAAATTCTATTTACACTGGATACAACTTTGTAAAAACATTATCTTAACAGAACATGAAGAGATGCAAAGAAACACATTTCATGTATTTGGTAATAATATGATCTAATCTAATAATAGACAAATATGCAAATTGACCGCACCTTCGCCATGCTCAAGCCACACCCACCAGCCAAGCCACGCCCACCAACCAATCAGGACGAGTATGCAAATTACCCCAACAAAGATGGTGGCTAATTTGCATATCAAGACAGCGTCAAAGAACCCAAGAGCTGCAGAAGGGAGTAAAGCTTCGGAGAAGCAAGCAAGCCGGGGGCGGGGGGCGGGGGGGCGGGGGAGGAGAAGGGAGGAGTGGAGGCGGGGCCGGGGGCAAAGGGAAAATCAGGCAGGCTGGCCGAGAAGGCAGGGCAGGCGACAAGGGTGTAGTGGAGGTGGGGCCGGGGGAGAAGGGAAAAGCAGGCGGGCTGGCGGAGAAGGCGGGGCGGGCGACAAGGGAGGAGCGGAGGCGGGGTAGAGTGCAGCAGGAAATCCTATTGCAGGATTTTTCCTGCAACGGGAACGCTAGTAGACAAATAAAATGATTCAAGTTGGGTGGGTTTGATCATAGTTGGCTTTCCAGATAAAGACGAAATCTATCAAGAATCAAGTGACTCTATTGCATTTTTCAAGGAGTTAGAATCATGGAATGGCCTGTCTTTGTTGGGAAGAGCTTTGAGGTGGCATGGGAAAGACAAGACACGATTGATGGCAAGGAGTAAAGGTTACAGATATAGGCTGCTGACTTAGAGCCGGACTGTGATCGTTTCAGTTTCAGTACTTTTAGAACTTAACAACTTACCCATTCTTCTCCAGTTTTTGGTTTAAGCCATCTTTCACTTTATTCCTTCTCAGTTGCTACTCCCACGCCAAATCCTATCTGTTCATCATTTCTTCTAGTCATGTGACTGTAATTTTTTCTGTATCGTTTTATTCCATTCAAATAACCATAACTAATTTTCACACTATTACAATAGCCTTTTAACTAGACACCCTGACTTGAATCTCCCACCCCTTCAGCCTTTTGTACATTACCAGTGATCAGCTTAATCTTCCTATAGCAAAACCATCAGGCTTCTCCTTGACTTAAAAAACAAACAAGCAATTAATATGTCTATGAATTGTAGGCAAGGTAGTGGATATTTTTTCATGGTTCTTCTAACAAGGACCTTACCTGACTTCTCCTTTTATCTTCTATTTTTCATTGTAGCCAAATTGATCTCCTCTCTTCCATTCACAACTCCATGTATGTCTCACCTATACCTTTAATTGTGTCCAATGTAAAACCTATCTAAATATTTTGCCTCCTTCAGGAATAGAGCCAGAGACTTCCTTATCCAAGAGACCATGGTAGAACTCCAACACCTGTGGAGGTCTTTTCTGAGATGTAGCATAATGTAGTAAAAAGAATCATATAAATATATTTTGGATACCAGTTCTGCCACATACCAGCTATTGGAGTGTGGACAAATGACTTTGCCACTCTGCCTCGGTTTCTCATCCACGAAAATGGGGATTAAAATGGTTATATTTGTTAAGTTTAAGAAGGTAGTAATGTTGTCTCTTTTCTTAGTTGATTTTCCCTCCACCACCTGGACGATTGTCTGGCAAAGAATAAGAAATTTATACTATTTGTTGAAGGAATGAATGGTTAGCACCTAGTAAAGGTGTCAAAAATGGTGGACAACATCATCATCAGCAGCAGCATCTATCATACATCTTTTTAATGTTGCCTGAAATTATTTATTTTTAGATTAAGTGGGGATTATATAATTTATCTTTTATAGATCCTTAGGAACTACTTGATATTTCCTCTGTCCAAAAAATGTACTATAGTTAATACTATACAGGAATGCATGAAGTTGGTTATTTGAGAAAATGAGTGTCTAAGAATACGTAGTGGCATTTTCCCTTCCTAGAGACAACATATTAACATCTTATTGTGAGTAGTCCAACCAGAGATTATCATCTGCCTGTAGGCTCTTCATGACACATATATTTGCTTTTTTTTTTTGTTAGCAGTCCTTTTTAATTATTTTCTTTTTTCCCTTCAAAGCCCATAAAATAATATGTCACATTTTAATAGTGCCTCAGAGAAAATAATTTCTGATGAATACATAAAAGTTAGGAAAAAGTCAACTTTACAGGCATGTATGTGAGAAGGGATGAGGTTATTAGTGAAATTTCACTGATGCTGTGAAAACATCGATTCCAAACAGCCAACCCTCCTCCCAACTCAATCCACCTTCACAGGATCATTTTTCAGCCATCCAATTGATCAAATAGTCTTACCTCCCACAAAAATGTGTCTTTGGGAGGAATGAGATTTCATCCTTCTTAGTCAGTCATACCACAGCTGGAAAGAATTCATTCTATTCAATCTTGCCCATGCAAGATTCGATAATAAAGAAATCACAGAGAGTATGGCCAGCACTGTTTCACAGAGTTTGACCATTTCAGTATCAAGACTTGCAACCCTCCAGAAACTTACAAAACATTTATATTATCTCAAAACTAGGCTGTTCATCAACACAGAACTACAAAATTGCTGTCATTATCTTCCTTGTGTAGACTGAACTACTGAGGTTCAGCGAGGCGAACCAACATGTTCAAAGTCCTGCTTCATAATTTGAGGGCCTTTATTTACTTATGAAAAATAAGACACTTGAACAAGTATTGGCTTTAAATAACTTTTTTTTGTACATTTTCTTACCATTATCTGTAAAATCATTGGTGTTGCTATGAATTAAAAGAGTAACCCTTCAAAGACCTCTACTAATTGTCTTGCCCTCCAAATGCAGATGTGCAGAGGGTAAAGGAAAGAGGAAAAAGGTAAAGAATTTGATTGGTAATCATAGTAACACTGTCCTACCTATGTATTTGTTTGATACTTTTTAGCTGGATGAATTTTGAATAGTTCAGGGAAGAAAGAGTTAGTTATATTAGCAGGAATTTTACATGTAAATATCTGATAAGATAGTCTTGAATATTTTATGCTATCTTTATTATTCCTTTTTATAGAAAAGGAAAATTAAGAGAATATTTTGTTCTCAAATCACAAAATCATGGTAATGAAATGTAAGCACCTATACTTTTTCTGTGCCCTCTCGATTATTTTTGAAATGTTACATAAATATAGTTTTAGAATATTGTGATTGAAATTTCTGGAGGGGATTTTGTGAAACCAGCAGCACAATGTAGTTGACACTCGTTCTGTGTTACCCCAGGGCTACAGCTTTGATCATAGTCTGAGCCGGTTCATTCCTGTCAGCACAATAAATTTTATACTCATGTCATAGGTAAGTCTTATAATCCCTTTGCCTTTTTTAAGTATAAATGAAATGAAAATGAATTCAGTTACAGTATAATGTTTCAACCAAGATCTAAAAAAAGGAATAGTATCAAACAGATATGATATATGAACCCAAATTAGTCCCTTTTCAATTCTGATTCCCCGATTAAATTTATTATAATGTTAATATTAATGTAAACACGTGCCCATTTATACAATTACAGTAATTTTAAACATTAAATTCATTAGGATACATCGAAAATAGAAACCAATGAGCTAGACATTTATCAATTGTTCTGCAATCATAAGAAAGCAGAGGCTATGTTGTTACTAAATCATATAAGCAGTACAGTTCCTTACATAACATCTTTCAGTTTTAAAACATTTTTAAGTCTCTATTCCCCTTTGCACAGATATTAGACATCAGTGACAGTCGCTTTGAATTTTTTAGAAAAGTACATTCTGATCGTAGATTCCCAAGAAGGTTACGTATAAATTAGTCATAAAGCCAATGGAACAGACAGGAAATGATTAGGCTGTATGATTATTTCTAAATTTATTGTGTTTTAACACTACTAGTATTTAATTTTAAAAAAGGAGCCCCTTTTATTTTACATGATTATTTAAGACCTCAAGCCGAATGTTCCTCTAACTCTGTAGTGCTACAGTTCTAAAGCAACGTTGAAGACAACAAAGTCTTATTTGATAGTCTAGCCTTTCAGTGCACAGCTCTTCTTCCTGTCTTTGATGTAGGAATGGTTTATTTAATCAATTATTAATCAAAGTTATGGCATTCTTCTTATATATTTAGGTAAAACTAAAAGATGACTTCCCCGAGCCTTATTGCTTAAATAAAAGTTTAAATAGACTGAAAATACTTGATTTGGACCTGGCAGATTCTGCAGTGATTGAAGTTTTCGAGAGCCACTGGTCTCAACTGGGTGCTCAGATGAAAAGCGGGGTGTGTGTGTGTGTGTGTGTGTGTGTGTGTGTGTGTGTTTCAATTTAATTTTCTAGAAATAGATGATGAGCGTGGGCCAAAGTATGCAGTCCACTTATGATGACCTTCCTTCTGATAACAAAAGCCAGTACAGATAATTTGATTAGTGTTTTCTTTGCACAGGTGTGAAAGTTGACAGGAAACAGCTGAAAGACACAGCCTTGTGGTACAAGCCGGGCAGCTGGACACTTTGTGCATGGAGAATCTTGAGCAGTTGGTAACATTTGGCAGCTTAACATAGGAAAAAAAAAATGACGGCTAGCAAAATCTCAACTGCTGCTAATTAGCAGCAATGAACTGTGGGTAGGACAGTGCGTTTTAATGTGAGAAGATTTTTACAGTAACCACCACACTAAGGAGGAGGAGGGATAGAAAGAAATGCTCCCTAGCTGACCCTCGTGGCAATCCAAGCTGCATATTGCAATAATCCTGTAAATTACTATGCTTTCTTATACAGTAACTTGGAGTTAATTAGTAATTTAACATTCTTCTACACTATTAAATGTCTTTCTTGCATTATATTATGTTGTTTCATGGGCTTACCTTAACACTAATGGGGTTTTGTTATATTTTCTCAAAACAGTAACAGTAAAATAAAACTGAGCTAGAAAATTAATTAGTTATCTTTTACCTTTGATTTACCTGTTATTAACAATTAAGTGGCGAAACACATTTTTTAAAGTGGTTTCAGAGGTTACATGGAGATGAATATACTTCCAGAATATATTATAGTGGTAAAGTGAATAAAAATGAGTTGTGTACATGCTTCAAGAGCCTATGCAAAATGCAATGCAAAATCTTTCTATTTCCACTCTAATAGGGAGGGGTAATCACTTGTGGCCAGGGGAGGACAGGGGAGGACAGAGGAGAGGACAAACGCTCATTTACCTACAGTCTCTAATTTTTAAGAGAATCTTTGAAAAGAAAAGGAAATCCATACCTTCATGGATTTATGTCATGAAAAGTTTATGTGCTAAATGATATAGTGAATTTTACTATATAGCCATATAAAAAATGCACACAGCTTGTAGCTTTGTGGTTTGTAAATGCCAGAGGATTTTGTAGGATTCAGTAACTGGAGGAAAGTTATACTCAAAAACTTAAATAATAAAAATTAATGCATCCGATGTTAAACATTTAAGTAGAAAACTTTGAGGTGAAGAATTGTGGTAAACAAAATAAAACTGATTTCTTGCACAGAGAAAAAGAAGTTAAAATTATTAGTATGTTTATTTAAAGAAGAATTTCTTAACCAGCTACCTTTTTCTTCCCCTACAATCCCAATTTCCCTATTGAGTGAAGCAGATAAATAAAGCAGCATTGCACACATGCACTTTAAGAACGGTTCTTATGCACTTGAAATTGGAATTCTTCTGCATTCTGTATATTAAAGAGAAAGGGAACGTTTGTATTTGGCATCTCAATGATCAATGGTGGGACAATTTAGCAAAAGCTGGGCTTCAGAAGAAGAAAAGCTACAGACGTTTACGTGGAAAGGAATGAATTCAGCACAAAACACTTCCAAAAGATTTTGTCTCTTGGGGCTCCCTCTAAAAGAGTGTCTGCTACCATTTAAAACCCCATCCTTTGCAGCTGGATTTGAACATTCCATAAAAAATTCATCCGTGCTTTAAGAGATTTCTGCTTTTCTGTCCTCTCTATTGTTAGACAAATTGAAGTGTGCACTCGGAAGGAGAGTGGCAGTGAACTGCGAATTTATTTACTCATTCGATTCTAATATTGAGAGAATCTACTTGCTCCGTTCAAAGGGTAGAGCAACAATGCAAGTGACATCAGGTCACCCAGCACTTCATAGCTACCTGCGAGATAGAATTGTTCTCCTTGCAGATAGGAAGTGACTGAAACCTCTTTTTCTCATCAATGTCTATTATGATTGATGGCTCTATGGTCACATTGAATATGCCCTTTTTAAATAATTCACAATGTCATCACCATAGTACTAGTTTATAACTAGCCTGTTATTTTTACCTTTGTTCATTCACTATCAGAAGGTTAGATAAATTAAGTACTGTGTGGATTTGGGTAGCATTATAACCAATCAAAATAGAGTGTTTATAGTCCAACAACAACAAAGCATCAGTTTTATTTTTATATGATACTCCGAATGTCTCCCTCTCAATAAATTCTGAAAGGAAATTCTGATAAAGCAGAAGTACTTTTAACGCACTTTAACCTGAAACTGCACTTTGGTATTAAGTCACCATAAGACTTTCAATATAAAAAGCAGTCACGCTGTGTCAAGACAGATGAAATTTTACCTTAATTCTACACTTATTTCAAAATAAAAATATATTTATTTAATGACTCCATAATAATA
Source organism: Cnephaeus nilssonii (assembly GCF_951640355.1). Taxonomy (NCBI): domain Eukaryota; kingdom Metazoa; phylum Chordata; class Mammalia; order Chiroptera; family Vespertilionidae; genus Cnephaeus; species Cnephaeus nilssonii. The sequence goes on from NC_137081.1 coordinate 58,678,361, forward strand.
AAATTTAAAATTCACTTCCAATATCTAATGCATGAATTGTTAAACTAGCATTTGTACAAAAGAGCTGTCAGAGCATATATTTAAAAATATAATGCTTAATACTGGGAGTGGACTATATGAGATATAATATAATAGTTTAGTTTATTTCCTATATTGATTAGAAATCAGTTTGCTACTAATTCTTGAAATGTTGATGTTGACCCTCAAAAGTCCATAATTTTATAAGATACATTTTAAGCGATTATTTAGCAATTTTTTTGGATGGACCAGCAATAGTTACTAAAATGAATAATTATGTATTTTTATTATGCAAATTTTGAAAATTGTTTTAAACACTAATCATTGGTAAATCAATTATAACAGTGCAAAATATAAATCATAGGACTATATATTTCCTTAAATAACCAGTTTCCTTATATTTTATTTTTAACATTGAGATCAATAGAAATTCAAGTATTTTATTTGTGCAAGTTTTCTCACAGATTATGAATACTTTCAATCTAAGGTTAAGAACATTTGTTTTCTTAAAACTTCCTGTACATATTCAACCTATAATGAAATGTATATCTTTTAGAGATAAATTGTGTGCTGAATAGAAGTGTGCCTTTATAAAATTAACCTTTGGTGTGTTGTTTTTTTCAGGATCCTAATTTTGGATTCTTCTTAATTGTTGATTTTTAAGTTGAACTCTGTTTCTCAAAGTATTAATAGAAGAAGAAATAAAAGAATATATAACTTGTCTGGACTTAAGATATGTGATCAAAATCTCAATATGCTATCATAAGTAAAATAAGCCAAACTGGTAGCTAAGAATTGTCATGTGATCAGAACGCTATAATCAAAAGTACAGAGATCTATTCATTCATTCACCCAATAAATATTTATTGGCCACTACGAAATATTTATTGGAGAAACTTGGCTTTAGATTGTATGAAGCTTACATTCTATCAGGGAAAACAGACCACAAAAAAAAATGTTTTAAATAAAGAAGGCAACCTCAGATAGCAATAAGTGCTTCTATGAAAATAAAGTCAGCAATGTGCAAGTGAGAGACTGCAGAAAGCAAGATATTAAGGACTTGATTTAAACTGAGTATTCAAAGCAACTCTTCCTGGTTGGGTGATGTGCTGAGAAAAAGAAAACAAACAGCCACCAATCATGCAAAGATATGGAGCCAGATTATTCTAGATCAGCTAATCCCAGTTACTGCTATAGAAAAAGCAAGCCTGGTATTGCAAAATGACATGTTCATTAGCTTGTATCTGAAAAATATTTTTCAAACCAATAGTATTTACATGCATTTTGTCCTTTAATGGGAATGTAGTTCTCAGGAACTAATAACATCTTTTTGTTTTTCAGATGAAGAAGGCAAAAAACAGAATTAAAAGATAACTTCGTGCCCTAGCCAGTTTGGCTCAGTGGATAGAGCGTCAGCTTGGGGACTGAAGGGTTCTGTGTTTGATTCTGGTCAAGGGCACATGGCCGGGTTGTGGGCTCGATCCCCAGTCGGGGGCTTGCATGAGGCAGCCAAACAATGATTTCTCTCATCATTGATGTTTCTCTCCCTCTCTCTCTCCCTTCCTTTCTGAAATCAATGAAAATATATTTTAAAAAAGATAACTTCTTGGTATAATGATGTCCTAGAGAACATTGAGACAAATATCTTATTCAGATATTTAGGTTATATGCAGATTAATTTAACTAAGCTGGTTTAGGACAGATTTCCAAATGGAACTTCTGATTCAAGTCTTAAAAAATCTGTCCTTGTTACTGTAATACAAATTTCCCCAAACTTTAAAAACTTTGAAAGCAAATGAGATAGCATTAAAATTAGTTTTAACATTGTATGACTTACTTGTCCACATTCCTAACTTTGGATATACAGCTCCCTGTATAAAACTTCTCTCCAAAATATTTCCAAGGGTTGCCAATGTTTCACATACTCTGCTACAATAAAAGAATGCCAATTCTTGCCTAACCTGTTGAATAGTGTCTTGCCTAATGCCACCCCTAATAGGTCAGTTCCCTGTTACTGCTTGCCACCATTTTATTGGGCATTGCAGTTATCACCCATTCAACCCCAGCACAGTCATCTCTACAAGACCCTGATGTTATCTGAGACTCTGCAGCACAGCACATTTATTCCTACTGCTCCTTTAGGAATGGCAAATCACTTTTAATGGCTATGCTGCTCTCCCACAATGCCAAGAGCTGTCCTCTATATCTATTAATAATCTTGTTGGGGTGTTCATAAGTGGTACTGATTGAACTACAATGGTACAAGATACAGCTTAATTTTCTTACAACACTCTACCATATATCTGGTCATGCCTCAATGAGATAGTGTTATACTACAGAACTATTAATCCCATTTAAACATTTGGATAAACAAAGTCAAACATCATATTTAGCTCCTTACCAATGGACTCAAAACGCAAAGTAAGGTTTTAAAGAATCTCAGAAATGCAATGTGGATAAAAAAATAATACTTTTAAAATAGGGAATGAAAGCCTGGGCATCCTTGACATTACAACTTTTTTTCTTCTTCTAAATACCAAGACAAAGAGCAAAGGTCAATACTGGGTTATCCATGTTATAAGATCTTTATCCTGCATAAGTAGTTCTCTAGTGACTTATCAATGGTCAACCTGTTGGTCAGATATTTAGCTACGAGAAGGAATTGCTTCTGCCACAGTTCAGGCTTTCCACTACAGAACACTGTGCTTACATGAATAAGTTCTATGTCCCAAAGATGTAGTAAGGAGCACTCACTCTATCTTTCCCCCTTTTGTCTTTAATGGATAATACAGGAGTGGTTTGCATTCTATTGGCAATGGGAATTTGTGACACCAAAACGTTATCTCATTGTCATAAACATAAACAAACAAAACAAAAAGTAGGAACAATTAAAAAGAAGGCTACCATATCCCTGCTGTTGGCTGATGGCCTTGTCTGATCAAAATAGAAAAAGAAGCCTGATCTAAGAATTGACTGGGATTATACAAGAGTTTTCTGGATGTAGCTGGAATGTGAGAATTCCACAATGATTGTACGTGGGTTTTAAAGGATTGATCTTCTACAAAAAAAAAAAAAAAGGAAGAAAAAGAAAGAAATTACCCTTATCCATATGAAGCATATTATGAGCAAGATTGGTTTTCCAAAATCCATGTTAGATGGGATTGTAATGTCTGAAAGAAAGTCTTTACTTTATGAAAATTATAATTATTTTGATTTTTGTCCACAATCAGCTTGAAATGTTGCAAAACTCTGCAGGTGCTCACTGTTATAACAAAACCATGGGAACAGATGGTGCAAGGTACCAGGCCAGCTCAAGGGATTAAATGTGAGGCTTTTGAATTTTAAAATTAAAGCTGGGTGATCTTGGGAAAATGTGGCTGCCAAACATGGTTGCTTACAAAAAATAAAAATAAAAAAAAGTTGTCCAAATTCTCTTGACAAGCTTATTTACATTCAAATGACTGGGGAATATTAAGTAGTTATAAAGTATTCTTGGCAGGATATGGCCTACCTGACCAAATTAAAATGTGAAATGCTACATCCATTATGGTGCTAAGGCTTTGCATGCAGTGACCTCCCTCGTAGGTTTAGTTCCTAATAGGAGCCAACTTCTTTGGGCAAGGTGGTACATTTTAGGTGCTAAAATAAAATAAAGATAACCTAAACACTCTCTCTCTCTCTCTGTTTAATTTTCACTGAAGACATGCTTATTGATTGTAGAGAGAGGGGAAGAGAGAGATGAGAGAGATATAGAGCAAGAGAGAGAGAGATGGATGTGAGAGAGGGCATCGAATGGTTGCCTTCCATATGTACCCCAACCAGGGATCAAACCCCCAACCTAGGTATGTACACTGAACAGGAATCGAACTAGCAACCTTTCTGCGTAATGGGCGACACTCCAACCAACTGAGCCACACTGGCCATAGCAACATTATCTCTTTTAAAAGGACAGGGTGAAGTGTCTTGATTGAGTCACTGATGATAAATTTAGGGAGTTACATCAAGTGCTCATTGGTAGAAGAAATGAGAAAAGTAAAAGTTATAAAAGTTAAAATATTCAACTAAATTGACTTACCTTGAAAAATAAATCCATGTTAAAATATATTAACAAAAGCATATTTAAAATATCAAAATTGTCATACTTAATTTGGTATTTTAGTACATTCTTTATAATAAAATCTTATACATTAGTACATTTGAGCAACTACTATGTAACTTGAAATTTATATATTAACTCTAATTTTCCTATTTTTTTGCAAGGTGATACTATTATCAGTATTTGCAGATGTAGAAACATTCAATATTACTTGCTGATAAGTTTTTAAAATTTGAGTATAAGATTGGGTGAGTTTGGCTTCCAATATCTTTTTTTTTTTTAATTTCCCTTGGCCAAATATGTTTACAACAATCATTTCATTTTATTCCAACAACAATTCCTTAAGTTGATATGATAACACCCATTTAATCGATGATAGATGAAAAAAAACAAAACTTTTTGAGACAGACCTGGAATTGCAGCACATCACATAACTGTGAAATGGCAGAGCCAGGCAAGATGTGTGAGTTTCATGTGCTAGGAGCTTAGTATTATTCCCATTGATTGATTTGGTCAAATTACCCTGCAGTAGGATGAGGTATTTGAGGATGTGGGTACATGTAGTTCTTTTCCTCTGGAAAATCTATCTAATGGCTTATTATCATGTTTCTTCTTTTTTGGGTTGTGGTGTTGTTCATGATCATGAGTCAGATTCTTCTTATATACTCTAGGAGATTTTGAAGCTTCTGATAAGTTGAATAAGTCAGACATATATGCAAGATATTGGACCAGGCATTTGAAACATAAGGGTAAATTAAACACAGACCCTGTCATTCAGATGGTTATAATCTAGTTAAGTTGCATGATATTTCAGACAATATGCTGAGGATTTTACATATTTCATCTCATCTCATCTTTTCACAAGATGTTGACTTTATACTTACTCCCATTTTAAATACAAAGAAATTGAGGCTCTGGAAGATTAATTAATTTGCCTAAAGTCACAAAGTTGAAAGGCAGAGATGTTGAAATTCATATACAGGTCTGATTACCTAAAGCTATATTACATTAGAAAAGAAGAAAGAATACACAGTTAAATATGAAGAATCAAGATAAAGTGATATAATTAAAATCTAAATAAAAATATTGGACTGGGGAACATTCTCATTATAGGTGGTAACATCTGGGTCAAATTCTTTTTGAAAAAAGATTTTGCCTTCTGGCCTAAAGAATGATTTGAGTTCAAGCATGGGGAAGAGTATCAATAAAGCCAACGAGTCATGAAAGTTCATATTACATTCAGAGAAAAGTGAGATATGAGTTTGGAAATTCTCACAATGAAAAAAAAATAATCAAAAGTATATTCATATATAAGGTAAATTTGAGGAGGGAGAGATTCAAGGTCATCTATCTTAGACTGTACAAGGCTATCAACAATGCTTAGGTAGAAGTCATAGTGGAGCCACTGCAGACATAAACCATTTATCTTTGCTTACATCTCTCCCACGTATCGAATAAAATACAGTATTTCTAAAGTTAAGCCTTAGATTATACAGAAAGACTTGGATATATTCAGAAAAAAATATGTTTAACTTGTTTATGATAATATCTTATTTCTTCTTAAGATTCTATACAATTTTTCTTAAGGACTATCTTCTTTGACTCTAATTAACAGTAAAAACCCCAGTGCTTGTTCATGAAGAACATAATTTTATTTCAAGTTTAAAAGTCTTTTACATTATAGCTGCATTTTGATTGGATGGATAATTGACTATAAATAAAATTAATTATGTTTTCTAGATCTTCAATGAAGGTTTATTCAGAGTGAAAGTACGGATTTTATTCATCCACTATTAGTGGATGAGTTTTTCTAGTGTCTTAAATATCAGTGACCATTTTGTAACTCCTAGTGGTATTACCAGGTGTGCCAGTTAATAATGGGGATTTTTTTCAATAGATGGAGTTACACATATGTTGATATATATGCGATTTGATATGTGTGCTATTTTGTTGTATTGACAACAAGCTTCAAAACTTTATATGTCAAATTTGCTGAAGGTGTTGATATCATAGATATTTTTATGCTCAAAAATGTCGAATTTCGTGCCAAAAAAAGAGCATTTATGAGAAGTTTTAATTCATTACTTTATTTTGAAGAAAAGTGCTGCTGAAAGTTATCATATACTTCAGGAAGCTTATGGTGAACATGCTCCATCTCAAGATAGTTGTGAACGCTGGTTTAAACGCTTTAAAAATGATGATTTTGATGTGAAAGACAAAGAATGTCCTGGTCAACCAAAAAAGTTTGAAGACCAACAATTACAAGCATTATTGGATGAAGATGTGTGTCAAACTCAAAAACAACTTGCAGAAAGATTAAACATTGCTCAGCAAAAAATTTCTGACCTTCTAAAGGCAATGGGAAAGATTTTAAAGGAAGAAAAATGGGTGCCACATCATCTGAACGAAAGACAAATGGAAAACTGAAAAGTCATCAGTAAAATGTTGCTTCAACAGCATGAAAGAGTCTTTTTTGCATCGAATTGTGACTGGTGATGAAAAGTGGATTTATTTTGAGGATCCCAAATGCACAAAATCATGGGTTGATCCAGGTCAACCATCAACATTGACTGCAAGACCAAATCGCTTCGGAAAGAAGACAATGCTCTGCGTTTGGTGGGATCAGGAAAATGTGGTGTATTATGAGCTTCTAAAACCAGGTGAAACCATTAATACTGATCGCTACCAACAAGAAATAATCCATTTGAACCACATTTTGATTGTAAAACAATCAGAATGGGCCCGAAGACGTGGCAAAGTAATTTTGCTTCATTATAACGCACCATTACACACTTCAAAACCAGTCAAACACACGTTAAAAGATCTTGCCTGGGAAGTATTAACCCACCCACCACATTCACCAGACCTTGCTCCTTCAGATTACCACTTGTTCCAATCGATGGCACACTCACTTTCTGAGCAGCACTTCAAAACGTATGAAGAAGTGGAAAATTGGGTCTCTGAATCGTTTGCCTCAAAACAAGAAAAGTTCTATTGGGACGTTATCCACAAATTACCTGAAAGATGGGGGAAATGTGTAGCTAGCGATGGACATTACTTTGAATAAAGCATTTTTGATGTTTCTCTTGAAATTATCATGTTTTCTTTTATTACAAAATCTGCATTATTCACCGGTATAACTGGTAAAATAGAAACAGCTGTGGTGTAGACTCTGCATTATCAACACACCTGGAAATGAAACAGCTGGCCAACTTTATGCCTTTGTGTGTCTATAGAAATATTTCAAATATCCCCTAAAATGTGTGGCCATATTTGCAGCTGCAATATCAAGTATAGCTTTGTTAAACTTGTGGTTATCATACAGTTAAATCTGAGAATATCATCAGAAGAAGCCATTAGAAAAAACTATAGAATAAGATTAATGTAATTGCTGTTCAATCTGTTACTTTCAGTTACCTTCTTAAAGAAATATTTTTGTCACTGAATATATCACCCATAAAATCTTCTGGTTATACATCAGCATTTTAGCAACTGCAATTCCTCACAGATCTTATAGGAAGAATGTCTTCTAATTTTTTTTTATTCATTGCAATACTAAAAAGCACCCATTTAAAAGCACTAATAGGAAAGTAGACTCAATGTGAAGTGAGGCAAAAGTTGTGTACACATTGTGTTTTAAGAATTTCACCCATGCCCTGGTGGGGTGACTTGGTTGGAGTGTTATATTGTACACCAAAAGGTTGTGGGTTTGATTCCCAGTCAAGGCAATACCTAGGTTATGGGTTTGATCCCTGGTTGAGGCATGTATGGGAGGCAACACATTGATGTTTCTCTCTCCCCCTTCCTCTCTCTCTAAAACCAATTTACAAAATCATATGCTCCGGTGAGGATTAAAAAAAAAAAGTGGGGGGCATACAAGTTTTCTGTATATTTATAAAAGATTAAAACTAACTACAGCATTTGAAAGAACATTTAAGGACAAGGAGAAAGGTACCAACTTTTCACCTGGCCATGAATTTGATGACCACAGTTGTGCAAGGCTGAAGAGACTGCAACAATTCTTTGGAAACCAAAGTGTCTTACAAATCAACTATTACTGAACTGTTTGTTTATACTTTTGTTCATAGATTAGATAACCTATTAATCATAACTTTATTATCCACATGTAAAATATGCCTGGAGGACAATGTAATCATTTATTAAGGGAGTTGATTTACTTTCCCTAAGAGTTTGTGTTTTTAATTGAATATGTTACAGTGGATAGATTCTGGAAGGCACAGTAAATTCATGGTGCAGTTCAACTTCATGACTTCATACAAAGAGAGTGCTCAGGCTCAGGTAAACTATTCGCTGTTCTGATGGTACCAGGTGCCAAAGGCCTGGGAGGTCTTGACAATGGCAGAAAAAGCAGGTTGAAGGGGCTTGGTGTCATTGACAGCCAATTTGATGGTAATAATTGATTGGCTCTCTTTTCTTCCTTCTTTCATATACCTGACACATCTTGTCTTACTAAAGAATTTAAAACTTCAGTTAGGTATTATAGTTATTAGAGATGGAAGAGAACAAATATTTGCCAGAATCCATCCAAACCATTCTGCTTCGCACATCAGTCATTTGATTGGGATGTTTTATTTGGTAGGTACTGACTAGCAAGCAGAAATGATTTAAATTAACTAGAAAAGACTAAAGTAGGTTCGGGGAGAAAAAAAGAAAAGGAAATGTATAGTAAAGGCCTTTGTCTAGCTCCTTGTGCTGTCATCGGAGCACATATGGCTCTTTGTATCCGCCTGTCCTAGAGCAAAGCCGTGTTTATTCTGGCCGATACTTAAAGAGAAAAGTGAGCTGCAGAGTAAAAGCATTGGGGACCATGTTGAGAGATTAATTATAATTGTACAGTTCTAAGAATATTTTTGTTCAAAACTTTACTTTCTAGGAAGATATTCTACTTATATCAAAAAAGAAACTTGTCATCTGAGATCCACTCATTTTGCAAATAAAAGGACAATGCCTTCACTAAAATACATATTGAGGCAAAAATCCCATTAATACGATAATCAGGCAAAATATTACCCAGCTCTCGAATACTTCCGCACATCAGAATTATAGTTTCTAGCATTTTGATACATAGTAATGATTTTGGTGCGAAAGAATATATTACTCTAAGAAAGAAAAATATATATTACTTTGGTTGCATCCAAACTTGAAAGTGTTTCTCATTTTAAATTATCCATCTTTTTTCAATTTAGAAAGAATTTGGTTCAGTTGAGTCCTATTTTTGCAATATCTCAGGATTTTAAAATATCACCCTGTTTTGAAATGTAAATTAGCACACATTGGTAGGAGAGAAATGGATTATGAGTTATATATGGGCCAAAGCTCTAATATCCAAGCCATATGGTCCTAATCCAAATTGGAGTATTTCTTTTTTAGTGGAAATAATTGGGTTTACTCTGAGTCATTGAGACATTATCAGTTTAGAGTTTTTATGGAACTTAGAAGGTATCTCAATCTAGATGAGGAAATGGAGAGTTAAGCCATTTCCCTCCTGTCAAACAGCTAATAGAAGGCCTGGCTACCACAATCTATCACAAAAGAGAAAATATAACTCCCTCTTCTATGACTCCTCCAAACTTTGTGGAATACATGCCTCAATTCCCGAAGTGATGCATAGACTCAATAGTTAGGGGAGAATGAAAGCTATGCATCAAACAGAAGCTATTTCCACCTGCAAATAAACCCAGAACAAATAAATATTGACCATTTCTTCTCATGGACCAGATTCTCCTCACCATCCTAACACATAATTCAGATCGCCTTTCCCTTAAGCACTTACTTTATTCACTGTGAGATAAATTAGGGTTTTAAGGAGTTAAGGGACATTTGCCAACACTTAGGTTTCTATGTATATAATACAGGATTTTTAGTCATTACGCTATGTTAAGTTTCAATTTCTACTGTAGTAGAGTGGTCTTAAAATGACTTAGATTATATGATAACAATGGACAGCTGACAATATTTAAGAGGGTCTAAATAGCATATATTTAGGTCACAGGGCTAAAACACACACATTTATTTTACCTGGCCAATAATTGCCTACCTGGTAGATAATCTGTAGACATTCTGAGGTCAGGCCAGCCTGTCACCCAGTGGACTGCATTGGTCATTATTCAATCCTCTCAGGACACAAAACCTTAGAAAGACATCCTAATAATAAAGTTAAACATGTGAAAATCAAAATAAAATTCAACAGTGCATTTCAAAAATCAAAGAGAGGAAACTTCCTCTTTAAAATAGAACAATCCAATGTCCTTCTCTTCTTAGAAATAACTTTGAAACAGCCAGGAAAACAAAACCCAGGAACATATATTCTTCCTTGACAAAAGCCAGGAGCTGACTATAATCTCAAACTACAATTCATGAAGAATTGCTGCTTATTAAATAGAAGGAACATCAAAGAGAGAGATATGAAGATGCTAACAGAAGAAGTCTGTGGCTCTCATCTCAGAGTGGCAGAGCAGAATTCGCCAAAAAGAGAGATGCACGCTAAAGAGCAAATCAAATAAAATGCAGTTTGGGAGAATGGAATGGGGCTGTGTGCTGGCAGCAGCAGCCAGCACCCACATTGTCATAAAAGAGAGCACAGATATTAGGGTAGAACCATAGTTTCAGAAGCCTTCTGACAGTAAGGCAGAGTAAGAGAGAGAAGTGTACAACTGCCAATGTATGTGTCTAGAAAAAATACAAAATTAGTGTCAGAAAAGAAAAATCCCTGCCAAAACTGGTTTGGCTCAGTGGATAGAGCATTGGTCTGCGGACTGAAAGGTCCCAGGTTCAATTCCGGTCAAGGGCATGTACATTGGTTGCGGGCACATCCCCAGTAGGGGGTGTGCAGGAGGCAGCTGGACGATGTTTCTCTCTCATCGATGTTTCTAGCTCTCTATCCCTCTCCCTTCCTCTCTGTAAAAAATCAATAAAATATATATTTTTAAAAAATCCCTTGCTATCTCAGAACATGTAATTGGCCCCTCCTCTATGTACACCTGCAAACAGCCTGTCTACTCAAGAAGATTTATTCAAAGATGAATAATAAAAAAAGGAACATAGATGCTGTAAGTATCACCAGAGAATTTGTGCAATATCTTTAAAAAGTGCAAGGGAAAATATGAGAAAGAACAAGAGGCAATGGTAGATGGAAGACACACTCCAGAAAAACATTGTTACAGTGCAGACAAAAATTAGCACAAAAAACATTGCTCTGAGTTAAATAAATAAATCCAGGAAGTAGTTATCTTTGTAAACTAAGATCCTGAAGTAGATGCATAAATCTTAAAATTTAAAACTAAAGCTAACCATGAGCTGATCATATGAAGAAGAGTAGAGAAAGATTTAAAAAATGTGTGATGTAATGAAGCCCATAGTGAAAGCAGTTCAATAAAATTTTTATTTCTGAAAAAAATCTACATTAATAAAATAGAAAGATGCAAATTGACCATACCTCCGTGACACCCACCAGCCAATCAGGAGTGAGTATTCAAATTAACCCAACAAAGATGGTGATTTTATTTGCATATGCAGGCGTGGAGCACTGGTGGGGTGAGAGGCCTGCTATGAGGGGAAGGGCGGGGGTGGAGGGAGCTACAGGAGCGGTGCTCCAGCCAGGGCGGAAAAGACTGAAGGCTGCGGCTAGAGCAAACACTGAAGGCTCCAGCCAGAGCAAAGACAGAAGGCAGTGGCCAGAGCGAAGGCCTGGGTCCCGGGTGCCAGTGGAAAACTGGTGCCAGCAGCCAGGGGAAGGAAGGCCTATTGCACGAATCTTCGTGCAATGGGCCTCTAGTAAAATAATATAAAAACAGTAAAGGCACAGTATATAGGAGTTAAAGGAGTTTTAAAATAAACAGCAAGTAAACAAGGGTTTTAAAACATTAAAGAAATGATTCAAAACAAGCAATACCCATATACAGCCTAGTAAAATAATGAGCAAAAAATCAACAATGTCAATCCCTGGCATAACACATGGAAATGAAAAGCAACCACCACTTCTTGGGTCAATGAGGAAAGCAAACCAATAATATTAAATATTTAGAAAATAACTGTAACAAACTTTTACATCAGAACTCTGTGGTCAATTAAAGCAATGCTCAAAGAAACAATTTTGCTTTAAATATTTATATTAATACGCAAGTAAAAATTAAAAGTAAAGTAAGGCTTAACTAAAGAAGCTAAGAGAAAGAAACCAAAATAAACCTGAAGAATTATAAGGAAGGTAATTATAAGAAATCAGAGATTAATATTATAACATAGAAAAATAATTCAATAATGAATCTAATCAGTTTCCTTTCAAGGGAACCAATGAAATATAAACATTTAGCTAACCTAACTAAAAATAAACTGAAAATAATACATATACATGAAATAATAGATGACACTCAAAAAATGATAGAGGAAATTACATAAATAAGCAATATTTAAATGCAAACTCAGAAAAAATATATAACCAGACAAATAATCATAAAAGAAAAGATATTTTGGTCAAAGAGCTTCTCTCAAATGAGTACTACACATTAGTTCTACAGAAGAATTATACCAAAATTTTAAAACTCAAAACTCAAATGAGTCAGCTTTTACAGGATGTGCAGAAAACATTTCAGATTCTCATAAGTAACATAATGCTGATGTAACTGACATAAGTGTCACACAGAGTGTATAAAACAGTCATATAAGATGCATATTGGTATAAACATTCCAATAAAGTATTAGCAAGTAGAATTTAGCAGTACAGTCAGATCACTACCTAAAGATGTACCTCAATATGGATCACATTTTATCAAAGAAACAAAAAAAAATCTATAAAAGGACTACAAGAAGTTATATTAGATTTAAAAATTGATCTCAAAGTGGTTAAATTATTTCTACCTTGGCTATGAAACAAAATCCAGAAAGCATAAAAGACTAATAACTATAAATACATCAACACTTAAAATATTCTGCATGGGAAAATATATAATAAATATAGTCAAAGAAAAACATTCTAACTTAAATAACATGCATGAATTTTAATCTTATTTATATAAGTCCAGAATATCAATATGAAAAGCATCAACAATAAAATATTTTGTTATCTACTTAATGAAAAATACCACCAATGACCATATAAAAATTAGTCTAAAAATCACTTTTAATGGGATAAATATAAAATAACATTACCAGAACTATTCCTTTTTCCTTTTCTCACCTGAGGATATGTTTTTTATTGAATTTTATAGAGAGAGGAAAGGAGAATGAGAGGAGAGAGAGAAAGAGATGATATTATCTGTTTCCTCTTGCACACACCTCACATAACTGGGGATTGAACCCACAACTTGGGAATGTGACCTGACCAAGAAACTAACCCACGACCTTAACAGTGTATGGGAGGATGCTCCAACCAACTGAGCTTCACCGGCCAGGGCCAGAATCATTCTGCATCTACAGTTTGGCAAAGCTCAATAGGTCAGCCCTGAGAGGTTACAATCTCCTTAAAGAACACTGTATTTAAAATTTAAAATGGATATGCCCTTTAACTAAGTAATTCTACCAGTAGAAATTTATCCTAAGCTCATAGTCACATATTTATGAAGCCATCTTCAACCTTTGATATTCATTCAACATTGTAGCAGCTCAGGAAAGATGCCTTTAAATAAATTTTTTTCTCCTCTTTTTCAAATTCTTCTGAAACATTGATTAGAAATAGTTGTTTCTGAAAGAAAAGTGTGATACTACTAGAAACAGACACTGAAACAGAAAGTGCAAGGTGGGTTTGTTTTATTTTCGTTGGTGTTTTGTTGGCTTTGTTTTGTTTTGTTTGGGTGGTGGTGGTATGATCTATAAGGAAGGGAAGGAAATAGAATTGGCAGAGGCAGAAATGAAGGTGTAGTCACAAGAATGACAGAGGCCTGCCAGGCCGGTGTGGCTCGGAGGTTGGACATCAACCAATGAACCAGGAGGTCACAGTTAGATTCCCGGTCAAGGGCACATGCCCAGGTTGGAGCTCAACCCCCAGTAGGGGGCATGCAGGAAGCAGCTGATCAATGATTCTCTCTCATATCGATGTTTCTATATCACTTGCACTCTCAATAAAAACATAATTTAAAAAAAAATAACAGAAGCGTTATCTGGCAACACAGGGAGTTGTGGAAACTGAGATGGCCCTTCAGAGGACCCCAGCATGAAACAGCAGGGCTGGGACTGGGTCTTCATAGCCCTAACCTCAACAGTCATTAGATGCAGGCTGCTCTCAGGATGAGGTGTAATGATAAGCAAGGTAGGGATCTTCAGCTCAGCGCAAGTGCGTGAAATCTTTCAGCTGCCAACACTCCCAGCAGCTGTGAGACTGGGGGTCTCAGTCCTGCAAGGGGAAGGGAGTGAAGGGTGGAAATCCAACACACACAACATCTGCTCTACTGGCAGGTAGTAGAAGGGGGCAGGGGTCTTCTCACTGTAAGTCTTTTTGTATCCTTTCAATTCTGTATTGGTATCACAATGGTTTTGTAAATAAACACCTATTCCAAAAAATAAACAATGGAAAAGAGCAACCACAAACCAAATGCCATGAGTGACAGGGATAATTATCAGCCAGAGAGATACACTTAAAAAATCATCTGCAAAAGACCATTTCTCCCCAGCTGTTCAACAATCCTCTGTCTATGCAAAACCATGGTGGGAAGGAGATGGGGTGTTCTATTCAGTGACAAGAAGACCATGATCTGAATGAAGTCCTGTTTGAAGGACGAACAGTCTGTTTACTTCATTAGGTTTGACAATCTGGGCTTCAGCCTACACAGGACCATAATCTCAAGGACAATAAATTCAACCATGCCTCATATCGCTGTCATCTGTGGCCACTGGCCATATACGCTGGCCCTTCTAATTAGTAATAATCTTCTGCCATACTTCTCTTTGTTGCTTCCTACTGACTCCTGCACTCACTGCCTACATTTCTCTATCTGAATACCTCAAACGCTAGTCTCAGTCTACCCACACAAAAACTCCCTTT